>NC_054371.1:54822691-55057691 GCF_017654675.1 Xenopus laevis
ATATATTGAATAATAATTTTTTAGTTTCAGTATCAGGTTAAGAGTTGAATAGTATATTAAAAGTTTTCTTTTTTTTTCTTTTTTTGGTGTCAAAATTCACACATTAGAATTATAATCCTCCTATTCAAATGTGATTTATAAGACCTCAACCATCATTGAAACAGTCCTAATTCAAATATTCGCCACCTAAAACCTGCCGAGTTCATGTACAAGTCAATGGCAGAGGTCCACTGAGCCATTTGGAGATGTTAATAGCCTTCCTGACATTCAAGTTTTTTGGGAGAGAAAATTCGAATTGAATACAAATCAAATTTTCGGGCAGGAACTATTCGATCGAATATTAGACTTTTAGATTTTTTCTTAAATAACCTCCCATTTGAGTTATGAGTATATTCGAATTTATTAGAGTAAAAGAAATTCACATGAATTCGAAATTTCGACCTTTGATAAATCTGCCCACAAATGTGACGCTAAAGCAAAGCTACTCCCCTCATTGTTTGCAATATACATTTCTCTTCTTTGTGCCATAATATACTGGTTGTAACCTTTTATTTGGGTTGCAACCAGAAAACATTCATTATGTGTATATTTTTTTGTGAATTTGTGAATCAGTCCCTAGATAACTTGTTGATATCAGTTAATTGTACATTATTTTCAGAATAATGCAACTTTAAGAAATGTATTATGAACTAGTTAATCAATCAGTCAGTCAATCAATCCAGTAGGCGATAAAATAAAGTAGAATAAAGCTAGGTTGAAAAAAGTCAATTTTTAAATAGAAGATATAATGACAGTCTTATTTGTTTTCGATTGTTACATACTAAAGCATTTTTGCCTCTACTGGACTTGTGCCCAAAAGTCTTTCTGACACTAACTTAAATATGCACAATGTAGACCCTGGACAATGGGATCAGCCAATAAATTGATTATCAGTATTCCATTTACGGCTTTGAGAAATATTGTGTGCAGAATGTTTCCCTAGGTTATATGCCTTCTTTATTATATACAATATCAGACCCTTTGAAAAAGATTCTGTTACCAAAATATACAACATGGGAAAAAGATGAAGGGGCAAATTTACTTATCTTCGAAGTTGCACCAGCGTTGGCTTTGCCGCACTTTAACCGCACTTCGACAGGCAAAGTTTCGCCAGGGCGCCAATTATTCACTAAAATCTGAAGTTGCGCTCAGGGAGGCGAAAAGTAGCAAAGTTGCACTAGTGTTAATTCATCAAGCAAAGTGAAGTTACGCTAGCGATGCCTAATTTGCATACAGCGCCAAGTTAAAGTACAATGGACGTATATGTAGCAGCAAATACATTACACTACACAAGCCTGGGAAAGCTTCATAAAATAAAATAGAGTTGTTATTTTGCCCTATACATGTGCCCACTGTATAGTTTAGGTGCCATATGTTAGGAAATGTGGGGGGGAAGCCGGATACCCCTAAAAAACATTTACAATCTTTTTAAGCCTATCACCCTTAAAAAAGTAAAAGACGCCAGCGTTTTTTGGGACTTAGAAAAAATTTCAAAATTTTTGAAGCAAGCCTTATCTATTCTATTGCACTTCGCCTGATCTGAGGTGGCGCAAGAGGTAACGTTCAGTAAAATGCGGAAGTTAGTGAATTAGCGTAGTTACGTCCCATCGCCATAGCGCAACTTCGTCTGGGGTAGAGTAGGTCCACTTCACTAGCGAATTTACGCCAGCACCCGTTAGTAAATCGGAGAAGTAACGAAATGACGTCACGCTGGCAAATTTGCGATATCGTTAGCCGATTCACGCTAGAGTCTTAATTTAAAGCTGATCAATGGGACATGTGGTTTTTACTTTTCCCAAAAATTCTTGCATTTAAAGCACAGGAAACAAATTATAAAATTGTTTCTAAGTTGTAAATCTGTCCAGACATGGTTCATAGAATATTTCCCAATGCAATAAGTGCTGGAGATATGATTAAGAGGTGGGGTCCCTGTTACACATCTGGTGGTCTTGCCCTTTAATTTGCCTGTTTTGGAATTTATTATTTAGTGTAAATAAAATACTCTTTGGCTTGGGATTGCTTGTTGATTCCCCTGTTCGTCTGTTATCAATGCTTCTGGACTCAGCAACTAAATAAGAAAAATCCTTAGATAGGGAGGCCTATTTATAAAAATTGTAATGTGTTTCTTTTTAATTTAAATAAACTTTATATAATAAGTTTCTTATATATTGAAAAAGTAGACTTGATTGAATTAAACTGTGAAAAAAGCTTGAGTGCATTGAATTGATATCCTACTTATTTTCTACAAACTCACAAAAAATTATAAAAAATTTAAAAAACTCAAATCAAGGTGAAAAAATTGCTTACATTTTGCACAAAACAACTCCCATTGACTTCTACATGAACTCACAAGCTTTTAGATGCTGAAGTTTTTTCTATTTTTTCCTCCGCTTAATAACTGTTGAACATTCGAGTTTATGGAAACCCTAATTCAAATTGAAATAGCTATAACTGGACTATGAACTTGATTATGCTGATACTGGATGATTTAGATAAGAACTTCAAACTGTAAAGTGTATTATTCTATATAGACGGCAGAGACCAGCTTTTGTTTTTTTTGAATATTTTATGTGTTCTTATTAAAATTATCTGGGGGCATTAATGCATTATTTAGGGGCAGATTTATCAAAGGTCGAATTTCGAAGTGTAAAATACTTTGAAATTTGACCATCGAATTGAAATACTTCGACTTTGAATATCAAAGTTGAAGTATTTTTCACCAAATTTGACCATAGGACGATCGAAGTAAAATCGTTCGATCGAACGATTTTAGCTTACGATCAAACAATTTTACTTCGATGTGTAAAAACTTAGAAAATGATTGTAGATGGTCCCCATAGGCTAACATAGCACTTCGGCAGGTTTGATTTGGCGAAGTATTGAACTCGAAGTTTTTTTAAAGAGACAGAACTTCGATTATCGAATGGTCGAAGTAAATTCGAAGTCGTAGTATCCTATTCGATGGTCGAAGTAACCAAATAATTACTTTGAATTTCAAATTTTTTTACTTAGAAAATTCCCTCGTATTCACTTCGACCCTTGATAAATCTGCCCCTTAGAGACTTTTAATGCAATACTGTAATAAAGGCTTGCGTCTGGGTTGTCTCTTTTATGTGACTAGGCTAAATGTGATTATTAGAGCATATTCAGATATTTCTATAGAGAAAGGTTAAAAAAAGATGAATAAGTCATGTATGTTAATATACAACGTTGTATTTTATTCCTCTGAGATATACCACTTTATGCCATATTGCAAATCTAAACTATGTTTTAATTCTACTGCATAAACAACATACAGAACATCAACCTAAAACACAAACTACAAATCCTCCAACCTCATCCATAAAAATGCAAACATGTCCCCTGGCCGGCCACCCCCCACCCCAAAGTGCTGTTGATTTCATTATTAACAGCTGCTGTAATATATGCCCCTAAAAACAGCAAAGACTCGCTCCTAATCGCCTTTCTTGGTAGGAAAATCTGTAATGTCCTTTCCAGATGCCTTCTATATGGTCTTCACTATTCAGTAGGAAAAAGAGTTCATTTTATATTGATATTGTGTATATTAGTGCATTGATCATCAGCTTTAGATGTATCATTAATAACTTTATAAAGCAGGCTCCATAGTCAGTCACTGGAACCCTCAAACCTAAAAATGTCACTTTTATTCCATATCCCTAAAAATGAAATGATCCCTGCTGTATATTTTTATTCAACTGGAAAACGTCATTGGTATCTATCATCTGTGATGGACGAGATTCAATTTGAGATGCAATTCAATTCAGGAAAACGTATATCAAAGTTCATTAAGTGAAAAGTCTATTGAAGTCTATGGGAAAAAACAAGAACTCAAATTGAATCTCATCCATTAATTTTCACGTGATAAACTATGGGGCACATTTATTTAGGGTCGAATATCGAGGGTTAATTAACCCTCGATATTCGACCGTTGAAGTTAAATCCTTCGACTTCGAATATGGAAGTCGAAGGATTTAGCGCTATTCGTTCGAAGGAATAATCAATTTTTAATCCATTGTTCGATCGAACGATTTTCCTTCGATCAGAAATTGGCTAGAAAGCCTATGGGGACCTTCCCCATAAGCTAACATTGATGCTCGGTAGGTTTTAGGTGGCGAAGTAGGTGGTCGAAGTTTTTTTTAAAGAGACAGTACTTCGACTATCGAATGGTCAAATAGTCAAACGATTTTTAGTTTGAATCGTTCCAGTTGTAGTCGAAGGTCGAAGTAGCCAATTCGATGGTCGAAGTAGCCAAAAAAGTACTTCAAAATTCAAGGTATTTTTTATTCTATTCCTTCACTCGAGCTAAGTAAATGTGCCCCTACAAGATAACTTTTTCTTACTGGGTTTTCTTACTCGGGCCCAAAATATGATATTACTCCAAGTGTGAGCTGCCACAAAATGTGGATAAATTCAAACACATACTGGGCCTAGATACTTTTAGTGAATGATCTTAAATCGCAAACTTTAAATAATTAAAATATACTTTCATGTTTATTGTATTGAACTATTTAGTACATTTTGTATGCAGTCTTTATGCATCAGGGTATTGTCAATATTTGTCGGACTTTCTCTTTGCCTGCCACCTTGTCTTTTACATGTATAGGATCTGTTACCCAGAATGCTCTGGACCTGGAATTTTCTAGACAAAAAAATCTTTCTGTAATTTGCATAACTAAGGGGGTAATGTAATTCAAATTGCAAGCGATGTTTAAAATCGTATTTTTGCAAATGTTGCTCACAATGTAAAATCATTCACTGGCGTATTTTGCATTACTCATTATTACTAAGCAAAGGTTAGCATTACCACCTGCTCTAGAGTTTAGTTAAATAATATGTAGCAAAAATCCTTTTCAACTGCAAATTTTTATTACATGCACTATGCATGTTTGGAAAAAAAAAGTTTTGTCGTAAAACGTTGCATGGGAATCATTGAGTTCTGAAATCGGTCAAAAAGGACGCAATCAATGAAAATCTCGGTTGCTAACATTCACAAAGGCCTTTGCAAACGTTTTGTGCTAACGAAGCGTATTACATTCCACTATAAGTGTTCTAAAAATAATTTCTATATGAAATAAACCCAATGGATTTTTTGCCACCAATATACAATAAAATTCATGCAGCTTAGCTAGAATCAAGTATACGTACTATTTTATTATTACAGAGAAAAAAGAAATCACGCTTAAAAATTATTATTAGGAGATGGCCTTCCCGTAGTTTGAAGCTTTCTGGATACCCGGTTTCTGGATAACATATTCTATACCTGTACTGTACAATATGTGCAGTGATTTTGATAGGGGCATGGTGACACAGCACTGTGCAAGGACAGGATTGTGTAGCTAGTAAGTGGACAGAATAGGAATACAAAGCAAAGTAATTTGTCAAAAGGGTGTGCTTCCACAAGAGCAAAAAGTAGAAGAGAAATCTAATATGGTCTTTTTGTATAATTAACACCTAGGGGATAATTTATCAAAGTCCGAATTTATCTCAGTATCTTCTGCTATAAACTCCGATCAAATCCACTCTGGTTTTTTCGGCTTATTTATTATTACATTTTCCCGAAAATTCAATTTTTTCATCCAATTTTCAAGATTTTCACGAATTTTTTCAGAATTTCCACCTGAAAACTCCGAAAACTTCGGGGTATTGCATGAAACACAGTGCACATCAATCAATCATTGGGACTTTGCTCATTGACTTGTATGCAACCTCGACAGGTCTGAGATGCTGGATTTTCAGATTGGGACTTTTCCATCCTCGGGGTTTAATAAATTAGGAAAAATTTGTAATTTTTTAAAAGTCTGATTTTATTAAAAAAAAAATCTCAAATTTTTCATGATTTTTGCATTCGTAGTATAGTAAATAACCCCCTTAGTGTTAACCAAATCTTATCCCCTTGACAAAGGACTTGGTGTCCGAAACTTTGGGGTATTCTCCCACACATTACCGTGTCTACCTTACAAGCCTGAGCGCTGTTGTTTTTTTGGGACACTGTGTTTGGTATGTATATGCTTTAATGACTTTGTAATCATACATTGTTGTAATTACTGTATATGCTTTATTAAATCATTTATTGCATACCTTAAGTGTCTGTACTAATGATGTCTGCAGAGTAACTCTTGTAGCTTATAATATTTTATGGCTGTATTTGGGAAAAAGCCTTTATTTTATAAAGGGAGTGCCCTCCATTAATTGCTGTTAACCAAACCTTATTTCAGTGTAAGAGGGCATTTTATCTTGATTCCTTTGTGGAAAAATGTTGATAAAACCAAAATGACATACAAGGGTTTATTTGCACTCTTGCATCCCTTTGCACTTTAGCACTTGCACCCTGGGAATATTTACCCCTATATTGTGTATTAACAACTGTTACAAATTTTACGATACAACTGTTTAACTTTGTTTATTCTTCAATAAATATATGGCTCCTGTTTAAGAACCACTAGCACCCAAATGTGTATGTAAGTTATAGCTACAATTCTTTTTCATTCACCATTCCTGGGTGGATGGTTAAATAATCATTTATAAGCTGTGACACATCCATGATACATGGTCATTGAATTTACATAATAATATTGTACATGGCCTTTAAAATGTAACTAAAGAAATACGAGGCTCAATAGCATGCACAATAAGTAGCTATACAACCTAACCCCATTAAAAATGATCTGAGCGTTCCCAGTTCTAAGAGAGATTATTTACATATGTCAGAAAACACTAGGGGCAGATTGCCATCAGAAAATGTGTAGTTTACAAAGGTCAGAAGCAATAATCCTTATGCTCTATCACAGTTAGTTTGGTTAGGGAATGATTAAAAATATTGGGCTTAGCAGTCAGTTTCATGGTTCCACTAGTGTTGTAGAGATGAAGACCTACTATAGGTGATAATAGAGTTTATCTATTTCTTAGATTGTTATTGGCAAGGTAGTAACCACTTGGTAGTACTGAGAGATATATTTGAAAACTACCACTGAGTAGGGACGGGCCCATTCGGCCAAAATTCGCCACCGACAAAATGACGACGATGCCCATTAAAGTCTATGGGCGTCAAAATTTTTTTGATGTGCGGCAAAGTTTTTTTGATGCACAACGCAATACTATCTATCGGCTTCAATTCTGCTGTGAAACAATTCCCCATCCCTACCAGGAGCCCCAAAGTAAGCCATACAATATGGGATGGTGTAAAGACCTGCCAGTACTCTGGCTTATGTCATAACTTGGCAGCGCATTACCTAGTGGAGCCACTGGAGACTTTTGGGTTTAAGTTTCACAATGTATTAACACACGCAGGCAAATGCACACTGAAACAACGTCCGACATTCCTATTACTTACCTTAGATTCAGCACATCTGATGTGACGTCTGCGCTTCGACGAGACGGTACAGAAGGCATTGGATTCAAAACGCCCTTGTAGTTCTACCCTTATACTCACACTTGTCTCTGCCTCCCTCATTATATAAAGGTGATTCCAATATGTAATTAAGGGGTAGGGATGGGCAAATTTTTTCGCCTTGTTTCGCTGAAAAAATGACGCCCATAGACTTGTGTGGTGTTGTGGGTTAAAAAAAAAAAAGACAACATTTTTTTGACGCCCATAGACTTTAATTTTTGGCGAAACGAAACGGGTCAAATTTGCCCATCCCTATTAAGGGGCTTTATAAGCTTGCTTCTTGCAACCACTGGTGCTTGATCATGATGAAGCCTTATAGCTAGATCTAGTGATATTCTGTTCTGATTCCTGCCTGTGTATCCTGAGTTCTCTGCTCCATACCCATATTCCTACCCTCCTGTTCCCCTTGCCTATTGTATTTCCTGGTATTTCACCTCGGCCTGTTTCTCTGACCACTCTCTGTCTTCAGCCAGCCCCTGACCTTGGCCTGTCTATCACACTCTCCTTGTTTGCTGCCTGTCCTGACCTTTTGCCTAGTAAAGGACTTGTACATCACTTACTATTGCATCAAGCCTGCTATATTGTTTTTATTAATAAATCACCTTCCTCATATAACATGTCATCTGTCTTTCGTCAAGTCCCAATTTTGTATTACCCGCATTACACAACACATAGGCTCCTACCTGCTAGCTACTCACCTGTGGCTCACCCTGACAGAGGGTTATTAAAAGATACAGTGAGTGAATAATGTACATGGCATAGATACTATGAGGTATTCACATTTGTACAAGACTAAGGAGCTTATAGCTAATAATACTGATGTTTTTTGTTTAATTTAAGAGAAGAGGTGCCTGAATAGGATAAGGTGGGTTCACTTTATAACAATTTATAAACTAACCATATAAAACAACCCCTCCCGCAAGGATCACTTAGTTTATATATCTTCCTAGTAGACATAAAGGTATCCCTTCCAAAAAGCGAATTTTCGAATTCAAAAAGTTTGAATTTCAAAGTAATTTTTGGGTACTTCGAGAATCGAATATCCCAAAATTCGAAAAAATTTTTGATAATTGATAATTTGATTTGATAATTCAAAAAAAGCTAAATTCAATAAAACAAACTTCGACTATCGAATTTTTTCCATTCAATGGTCGAATTTCAAAGAATTAGCACTTCGAAATTACCCTTAGTAAATGTGCCCCTATGTGTGGGAAAACATTTTTTTTCCAAAATGCATCAGTTAATACTACAGCAGAATTCTATATGGAAATTCATTTTTTTCTGAAGTGCAAAATGATTTTTTTTACAATTAATTTTGAAATATGACACGATAATAGACACATGATCAGATTCAGATGCCCCCAGTCATGTGATTTGTTCTCTATTAAACAGTCACAATTTTTTTCTGCAATGCAACATGGAGTGATAGCACCCTCCTTCCTTCCCCAATAGCAGCCCATTAGTAGAACAATGGGAAGGTAGCCAAATAACAGCTCCATGACACAAGATAACAGCTCCCTTGTAGATATGAGAATAACACTGAATAGTAAAAATCGAAATCCCACAGCAGTTACATTGAGTTGGAGGTATAATAGCTTAACTGAAAACAGTTCCATTGTGAAGTGCTGGCTCATTCTGAAAGCACAGGGGCAGGCACATTAAAAAATACATTTGTTTGTTCAGGAATAACATTTTATATGGCAGAGTGAATTATTTGTAATGTAAACAGTGTAATTTAGATATTAAAAATACACCATAAAAAGCATGACAGAATCCCTTTAATTGGAAAGGGTTGAAATCTTTTTTTTTTTAGGAGAAAAAAATAACTGAATTAGACAGAAGTGAGAAGAGAGCACATGATACACAAATATACATATAAAATCATAGAGCTGTTCCAGAAAAATATGTTGCTGGAGACACTTGTTGAGAGCAATTTCATCATCTAAAGGCTGCTAAATTAGTTGAGATGTCTTTACATATAAGATGGACTGTGAGCTGAAAAAAGTTGAGTAATGCTATGAGAAGGTGTGTGTATATGAAGAGGAGATGCAAGAGTAGAGCTCATGATGTATTATTTTGACCTATGGCTGGAGAAAGTGCCATACAGTAGAGTGGTTCATATTGATTTACTGAGCAATTTACAAGAAAATTGTTGTGGTTCTTATAGATGAGGGATTGATTCATTTATTCGACTCTGGGAATGTGCTATGTGATGGCTGCAATGTATTATTTCTATTCTTTACCTTCCTTTTTAATAGAATCGGACAGTTCCAATTTTCATTAGAAATGGTGTGTGTTTGAACCTGAAATGACTCAGCAAACAAATGCTTGTTTCACCGCAGAAAAAAAAGTCTGCTGTTTTAGCTGTTAGCCCAAAATTCTAATTCATGAAACAAATATTTTGGTACCAGATTCCATGGGGTTGCTAATTTCTAATTATTTCTCAAGAGAAAGGATATGTTTCTTGACTTGTAGGTTTGGGCTTTGTGCATTTTAATCAAGGACTGCTTGGTGTTCACCTTGGAAAGTAATCTCAGATGAGACTAATATACTGTACATTCAAGCAAATAAAGGTTTGGCTCAGCCATATCCTACGTAAAAGCAGAGACAGGGTCATGCCTTTAACTCCCATTACAACCGTATCTTGTGAAAGAACTCTGAAATTTAATAGGGGGCTAACCTAAGAAGTACATTGGAACCCCCTTCCCAATAGCCCTTGCCTGGTGGTCAGGAAGAAACAATAAAACATTAATTAGGTGCTTATATGTTGACCAACTAACCTCCAAACCTTGGCTAGTAGAAGTAGAGATCTAAAAACATGTGACACATGACACTGAACAACCAGCTACCGCCTGACCCAGAGGTGGTGGTAACTCACTGTTTCTTCCGCATCAATAGGTGTAACTGTACTCTATTCAGAAAGCAGGGCAGGAAGGACTGAACAGTGCAGAGTGCAACTATGCAGAAGTGAAAAGAGCACATTTTACCGCAACTACCTTTAATGAATAGAGTTTTTACACTCAACTGGCTACAGGAAAATTTGCACAAATTCATCTGTGATAGCAGATATACAGACCCCTAGGGGCAAATTTACTTATGGTTGAATATCGAGGGTTAATTAACCCTTGATATTCGACTGCCGAATGGAAATCCTTTGACTTCGAATATTGAAGTTGAAGGATTTACAGTAAAAAACCTAACGATTTTTCTTCGACCCCAAAAAAGCTTTGAAAGCCTATGGGGACCTTCCCCATAGGCTAACATTGACTTCGGTAGGTTTTAAATGGCGAACTAGGGGTCAAAGTTTTTTTTTAAAGAGACAGTACTTCGACTATCTAATGGTCGAATAGTTAAACGATTTTTAGTTTGAATCGTTCAATTCGAAGTCGAAGTCATAGTCGAAGATCGAAGTAGCCCATTCGATGGTCGAAGTAAATGGGCCCCTTAATGTGTTTGCATTTAATGATTATTTTGCAATTAAAAATTCTATGCTGCTTCAATGGCTACTTGCAGGGAATGCCAATACTTTATCTTACTTTATTCCCCAAAGAAGGCAAAGACGTTCAGTTTTGCTCTAATTACCGACCTATTGCTTTGCTTAATTCAGATTTGAAGCTTTTTTCAAAATTATTGGCAAACCGACTGGCCCCAATCCTCCCTAGAATTATTCATAATGATCAAGTAGGCTTCATACAAGGTCGGCAGGCGGGAGATAACATTAGAAGGACGGTTGACCTTATTGAAATTGCCAATAAATGTGAGGATCAAATGCTTGTATTGAGTTTAGATGCAGAGAAGGCGTTTGATCGACTGAGTTGGCCTTATCTTTTCTCTTTGCTGCAGCATCTTAATTTATCCGGCCCCTTTCTGACGGCTCTTACAAGCCTATATAGCTTCCCAACGACCTATCTGAAATTTCCAGGCCAAACTGACAAACCAATTTCGATCAAAAATGGGACCCGACAGGGTTGCCCTTTGTCCCCCCTGCTCTATGCAATCAGCATTGAACCGTTGGCCAGCTATATTAGAAACAGTCCGGATATTTTGTGAATTTCTGTCAAAAACTGTAACTATAAAATTGCGTTATTCGCTGATGATGTATTACTAACTCTGACTCGGCCTGTCATTTCCCTTCCAAATTTATACACAATACTGGAGAAATATGGGGCGCTCTCGGGTCATAAATGAAATATGAGTAAAACTGAGGCTTTGCCCTTAAACATCCCACCAGTCGGCTTAAATACTCTGAAGGCAGATTTTCATTTCAACTGGAAGACATCCTCCATAACGTACTTAGGGACAAAGATAACTCCCCATTATAAAGATTTATATAAACATAACTATGCTCCTTTGATACTACAGACAAAGAAATTGTTGACAAAATGGGCTGGACACTCCCTATCCTGGTTTGGTAAAATTGCTTCTATAAAAATGAGTATCTTGCCCAAATTCTTGTATTTATTTGAGACCTTGCCAGTAGCGGTTCCCTATAGAGCACTCAAAGAAATTCAGACTGCCACCAATATATCTGGAATTACCGTAGACACCGGATATCGCAATCAGTAATGACTTCGCCGACTGATAGGGGAGGCCTGGGAGTTCCATCTTTTGCCAAGTACTATGAAGCATCGCAACTAAGGCAACTCTTGGCATGGTCACATTGGGTACCTTATACCACCTGGGGGTAAATTGAAAACCAATGGCATGATAAAGGGCACTTAAACGTATTTATATGGAACCAAACTGGGTCTACCCCATCCATGCAGGAATTCAGCAAATAGGATATGGAGCACACGGTGGTTTCGGAAAAATCAAGCCTTCTTTATTGAAAAAATTGTTGTAAAATCATCAGCACAGTGCATATGTGGACATGACCTCCCCCACACTTAAGTGCTGAATTCATGTATAATAAGTCTGGATCCGGGGACGTCTAATATGTTGTAGCACTGGTGGAATAGGACCCGTGGACACAAGAGGGTGAGTGCACGCGAATTGAAAACCTTCCCATCCATGCAGGACTTCCTTTCCTCTACAAGTGCTATCTGGCAAAATGCTAAAAGTATGGTAACGTGTTAAGCAAAGCGAGAATATCTACAAGATATTGATGTTCTGGTACCATACCCCGCAACAACTAAACAAATTCTTCCCTGATCACCCGGATGTTTGCTGGAGAGGATGTGGAGAAGTAGGCTCACTCCAGCATATTTTCTGGTCATGTCCTATCTTACAGCATTTCTGGGAAGAGGTGATGAAGCTTTTGAGCAAGGTATTAGGCCAGCCAGTTACGAAATACATTTCTACCTTTATACTTGGGAAACCGCTCCCCAACAAACGAAGGAAAGTTCAGAAATTAGTTAATCACATATTGACGGCAGCTCGTCAGGCAATTGCAGCGAAATGGAAGATGTTTCACCCACCTACTCTGGCTGAAGTGCTGACTAGAGTGGAATCTAATAGGAACTTCGAATCTAGGATTGCTTACATTCGGAACACTATGGCACAATTCCTGGAAATATGGTCTCTATGGGAACTGCGGAATGTAAACTAGTTGTAGTGTCAATTGTTACCTAATGAAAACCAAACCAGGCGAGGGAGTCCTGGTCTATATACCCAGCCCTGTTCCGTGCATTTTCCTAACTAGTCTACTTCTCCATTTTGGTCCATCAACCCGTTATGTTAGCTATCTTTTTGTACCTCATATGTAAACACCGCTTATATATACATATGTATGTATGTATTTCTTATGTCTTTTCGTATGTTTTTCATATACTGCTAAACCCACTCATTTTCTTCTTTCTGTTTTTTGAATGCTTTTTTTTTTTTCGTTTTCTGATGAAAAATTTCAATAAAACTATAAGTTACAAAAAAAAAAAATTCTATGCTGCTTTTTTACTTGTTCTTCCCTTTCAACAGCTCAATAAATGGGGGACATGTTATAATAATGTATCCCACACAGAGTAGAGCAATGGTTGTCTTTAGCAAAAATATTTTGCCTATTATAAAATATTAGACTTTCAACAGTCACTGTGAATGTGCATAATAAAAATAAAATAATAAGCACAACACTGTAGGCTGTTAGTCAGGATTTAGTTGATAGGGTTAAGTGACACTTAAAAGTATGAATTACATGTTTATAATGTTATATTGAGTGGGAAATTGAAAGTCGTTTATAAAAAACAACAACCCCTAACCTTTATATTTATGAGACATTGTGTTATCACATCCACAATAAATAAAGAGAGATACAGACAAAATTAAAGACTATACATGTTAAACCTTTGCTATTTAACAACAAATATTAAAACATCAGTTTTGTGGAAAATAACCATTTGTGATAAGACTGCTTGCAGATTTTATATGTCAGTTGGTAAAAATCTGGAAAGTAAATGTGTCTCATTTTTAATCAGAATATGCCATCTGCACCCGTATATTAACGTTGCACTTCATTTAACAAATAAATAACTCAATTTAGTTGTACAGTACATGCAAATATCCTGACTGTAACTATAATTAATACACTATTAATGGGTAAAATGTAGAAAACATGTCTGGGAAGGAAGTGTTTGTGCAGAGATTTCCTTTGTTTTGCTTATATTTACTGTCTGGCACAGTTCAGCCTCTCCCTGGATCTAATGGACCGGGCACAAATCCCTCCCTGTAGCAGAGGCAATGCTACACACTGACCAGCTGGGCCTGATTAGCCTCAACTGCCTGATCAACAAGCCTTAAAGCCTGGCTAGTCAGTCTACAGGAGAGCTCTGACTGAGACAGACAGAGAAGTGTCTGTGAACCTAACATACAGAAGTCTATGTGCCTGTACACACACAGTTGCCTGTATAGAGGTCTGTACTGTTGCTGCCATTGTGCTGCCACAGAACTGGTTTTGCTGCTGAAAGTTCATTTTTTATTCTGATCTGTTTATGGAAGAAAACTGCCTTTGTTTCAGCTGCCTTTCAACTGTTTCTGCCAGCTGCTACTGCATAATAAAATTGCAAGGGCTTGCCCTGCTACTGCAACTCCTGTGTGCCGGTGAAATTCTTCTTACCCTTGTTGTGAGGTGGCCAATTCCTCTATCACTGGGCACCAGGATAAGAACCTTTGGGAGTGTGTGGTGTGCGGCTTCTCCAAAGTTTACTTGAGCTGAAATAAAAGACAAATAATAATAGACATTTGCTGACCTGAAACTTTGGGCAGAACACCATGATCCGATGCGGCATGCTGGGTCGCGCTGTGAGAAAACGCATGTTGTAACGAAATACCGCAGCTACAAACTACATGCATCTGACTGTCGGATGCAAATGCAGCACGCTGCGTCTTCATCAAACAGTTGGATGCAGGGTATTTGTCAGATGTTTCGTTACATAACTTACATTATATTCTGCCCCTCCGACTGGTTGCCTGTGTTTCCTCGCAGTGCGACCCAGCGCACCAGATCGGATCTTGTAATTCTATGACTCTGTGGGAGCGGCCATACTACCTCAGTGTATTATTAATTTTGATATTCCAAGTTAGCAGCAAGTGGGTTTTTAAAGTTATAATAAACCCTGAAATTGCCAAAATAAAAGAAAGCAATAAAGTGTAAGCTGTACTGGACTTTTAGATTTTAGGTGTTAGAATTAATGTGTATGAGATATGTTACTGCCCAGAAGCGTCACTAGAGGGGGCGGGCCCTGGTGCGTGACGCGCAGCTGGGCCCCGCCCCCTCCGTACGGCCGCATTTCGCCGGCTTTGTCAGTGGTGCATGAGCTGCCCTGAGGGGTGCGGGCCCTGGCCCGCTCGCACCCCCTGCTCCCCCGGTAGTTCCGCCACTGTTACTGCCACTGGTATGGAGCAAGTCTCTTCTACTCCTCTATGTACAAGTGCAATTTCATCAGCACTCAGCCCAACTCCATTCCTTTACTTCCCTCCTACACGTTTGCTATCACTCAAACCATTCTCAGTCACTGACACCAGCCAGAGATTCTGGAGAGTGGGGGATGGGAGGCTGCTTCAATAATTTGCCTTAACTTTGCAATGGTACAAAGTTATAAATTGTCAAAATGTTTGCCTAAGACAGAGCTAACCCTATTTTTTATTATGTTGCCACATGGAGACAATTTACATGACATTGGCACTGAAACTCTATTCTTAGGCATTATGGTACTGCATTCTATGTTCTTGCATGAATTCTTGTGCCATTTGAGTATGAAACAAATAATTGAGTATATAGATGTAATAAGCCTCTCCAAACCAAAATATCACCCTCTGTCTGTGTCTGCACCACTACTGGAGCTCCCAGTACCACTGCAGTGAAAGAGATCAAATGAATGTCTCCAAATAATGCTGCCATTTTTCTTCTGAATGCAGATGTGTCTCCATCACAGGCTAGTGCTAGTATCTCTGCAATGAAAGGGCACTGTGTCAGCTTTGGTAAAGAAACACGGAATGAGTTTCAGCACAACTGCATGTTTTCACTCCAAAATATGCTCTGTGTTTGTGTACCCAGGCCGACACTGAGACTGTGAATGAAGAGGCAATGAATGTCAATGTCAATGAAGAGGCAAAAGCAAGTGGATTCCAGCGTGCAAGTGTATAAGTAAGAAAAACTAAGGTTACTGACCATTGCATCTGACACAATGACTTACCTGCTAATATGTTTGTAAAGTGGCCACATTGGCTGAGTTATGAGTCAGTGGGGCTCATTTATAAACTTCACACTGGGCAGATTGGTTTGCACAGTGAATATATTTGCCCTGCACATGGTTACTTTTATAAAGCTGAATAAGAGTGTGCCTATAAGAGCTTTTTAAATATGGCTAAAATGCAAATTGCAAAAATTATGTGCACACTCCGAGTTTGAATTATGCCACAACTTTGGTGGCAAAGAAATTATTCACAAAACAGTTGGCAAATTGCCAATTCAGGTTAGTGTTATTTTTGCGCACAACAACCTCGCACAGTGGGTGCACTCACGGAAACATGTTCTTTAGAAAGAAATTACAGTGAACATTATTCTTGGGTTTATTGAATTGTGTTTCATTGCCATTAAAATGATGCGTTATTTCAGGATTTTGTACAATGGATTCTGGGTCACATTTACAAAGGGCAAAGCTTTTCATAGTAAACAGTGCAAAGTGAGGGAATAAACTGACGCAAAATTAAGTTTTTTGCACATTTGCACTCTGTCCCATGATTTATACAAAGACCTGTGACCCCATTGTGAATACAGTGCTTCCTGGCTGCATGAGTGCTGTATGCATGAGGGGCAGTATGGGGTAGGCACGTAGTGCCATTAAGGTTTAGTTTTCATACTCTGGAGAATAAGGCCCATTTGAAGGTCCAGTGTGCAAAAGCAGCTCAGGACTGTGCCTACATAAAGTTTTTTTGAATGTACTAATACAGTGTCTCTGGGTAACTTGGGCACACAAATCCACAGACAGCCAAGTACTGTAACTACCACCGCCTCCAGAAACAAAAGAGCATTCTTCATAATTTCCACCCAGTTAGGTCAGTTGTAGTTTCCCTTTAGTTCTGGTTCTGTGCTGGGTTTTTTTGCTGATCTCGTGGTTTTCTGATCTCTCCAATTTTATCAATTTTATTTAACATTGTATTGAAATCTGGCTTCTATAATATATTATATAAGCCAAATGGGTAACAACACCAACGTTAGATTTTAGAAGGACCAGAGTCTCTAACTCTGTAGCTATTTTCAATGGACTACCTCAAGGTCTAACTAGTGAATAAACTTTGGCATCTAGTAACAGCAACAACACTGTAGTAAAGATGAATTGGAAGCATTTCTATATGTTTTTCTAAATACCATTGTAACAAATGTACCTGGTGGTCTAGTGGGGGGGACGGCAGGGACTCGCGGTGCGTTGTTCTCATCGATCCTATGTTAGGCAGCAAGCGCCTGTTCCTAGGGCGCACGCGGCATGATTCTGCAGAATTTAAAGGAGCGCTGGCATGATGACGCCAGCGCGCAATGGTGCGAAATTTGAATTGTATAATTAGCTCATTTGGCCTTTCAGACCTTGCCCGTGATAGGTTTTATCCTGTTGTGTTTGAGCTTTGAGCTATCTTTATTCTGATCCTGTTTGATTCCTGTTGTGACCCCTGCCTGGCTATTCGACTATCCTGATTTCTGAAACCTGACCCTTGCCTGTTATCTGACTCTGATCCTGCTAAACCCTTCTGATTGATCACCCGGTTTTGACCCTTGCCTGCCTGACTTTGTTTGTACTCTCCCTGCCTCGACCCGGCCCGATCTGACTACGATTCTGTCTAACGCCTTGTACCGCGACCTTCTGCTCAAAGACTTTTCTTTGCAGTTATGCCCCTCAGCCTGTTTAGAAGCTACAGGCAGAAGCATGAGCCGAGACCAGGGTGCTTGGCATCGGTTCTAGATTTATGGTGCCAACCGTTACAACCATATACATCTTTTTGATTTTTCAGTCTGCTGTCTTCTTCACCTATCCAGGTGTGCACTTAGTTTCTGTGTACTCTCCTGTAGTGTATTTCAACCATCAGTCATGTCCTGCCATGTACAAAAATCTAGAGATTGATTAACATTAACTCAGGATGTTATGTTAATATATTAAAATATGATTGTAGTAAGTGTGGTATTCTTCATTTTATTAATTAAAACATTTTTATATATACACATCCAGTTGATATAAGTCATTCATCTCAGTCTACTACTTAGTTTAAGGAAGTAGTTTCTACTTCCTTATAGAAAGCCAGTTTGGTGAAAATGACGAGATTGTCAAGGGTTTTTTTTTGGCTTGTGATTAGTAAACTCACAAACAAGGCACAAGCAATCTTAATTTGGCCCCAATATGTTGTAACTAAGACAAGCATTTTATTTTCTAAAATTTACTAACATTCAAATTTCTATTTTTTATCACAAATCAAATTTTCTCTCAAAGAAAATAGTTTTTTTTTAACATTTCTCTAAAACTTTGAGATTTATAAAGTGTAAAAACCACAAAAAATTCTAATACAAAACTTCACCAAGTAAAAGCAGTAGAGGTGCATAGTAGTCAATAGAAGCTGCACTGATCCAATTGGAGTTTTTTTTGGGGTTTTTCGCTAGTAATTGTCTAAAACTCGAATTTTCAGAGGTGTTAAGTATTTTTTGCACATCCCGCAATGTTTTTTGTTCTGTTCGTACTTTTTATACTTAGATCTTTTAACAACTTTCATGGAATTCGTGGTACAGGTATAGGATCCCTAATCCGGAAACCCGATATCAAGAAAGCTCAGAATTACGAAATGCCTGTCTCCCATAGACTCCATTTTATCCGAATAATCCAAATTTTTTAAAATGATTTCCTTTTTCTCTGTAATAATAAAACAGTAACTTGTCCTTGATCCCAACTAAGATAAAATTAATCCTTATTGGCAGCAAAACCAACCTATTGGGTTTATTTAATGTTTAAATGAATTTCTTGTAGACTTAAGGCATGAAGATCCAAACTACGGAAAGATCTGTTATCTGGAAAACTCCAGGTCCCGAGAATTCTGGATAACAGGTCTGTACCTGTATTAGATAAAATTAGTCATGGTCTCAAAAAGCTCTAATACCACTAAAGTTGGACCTTTAATAAATGGGTCAACCTGTTTTTAGAAATAGCATATATTATAAAATCAGTGAAACAAATACAATTCATTTGATAGAAGTTTTATAAAGTTATAAATGCAGAATGTTGCCTTTCATTGTTGAAAGCTATATAAAATCAATTTAACTTCATTTAAAAATATTTTCATACTAAAATAAGCAGTTAGGTCTACTAACATTTAGGTCCTATTATCAAAGGTCAGATTTTAGTGGTTTAGGTTTTTGAAACCATGACTAAACTCACAAACTCAAAAATTAGGAATGTTGTGAGATTTATTTAAAAATTTGAACAAAAATTGTATGAACTGAAAATTACACTGAACAATGCACTAAAAAATTAAAAAATTTGCATTTTTAGGTTAATTCCTAACAAAAGAAAAATACAAAAATCTCTAAAACTCTTAGGGGTCCAATAAGATCAGTGCAGCTCCCATTGACTTCTCTAGGACCTCAACAACTTTTAAGTTTTGTATTAGAGGTTTTTGTGGTTTTTACACTTCATAAATCTCGAATTTTTACAACTTTTTTAAAAAGATTAGAAAACCATGGAACATTTTTCAATTTGATTGCTAATAAATGGGCTCCTTGATGTGTGAACATTCTAATGATTAGACTGGACTCTGGTCTGCGAACTTGAGAATGTTCCAACACTGCAAATGGCTGAAGATTTTTTTTTTTCTGTTTTGCCTGATTCATAGCTGAAGCCACACAAATGAAAACAGGTGCTCTCAGGATGATAATGTATGGTTATGCTATGCAATATCTTTTAGAAGATAAATCTTACTTCTTGATTTGATAGAAATGTTTTGGTGGATGTCAGTGGATGTCAGATATTTCCCCCTGTAATCATTTATTATCTTATTAAATGTGTTTAACCTCACAGCATGCATTGAATCTTCAACATCTTTGCAATGTACTTATCATCTGCTTGAAATTATATGTCAAAGACAACTGAATGCGTAAGAGAACTGAGCACTTAAACATGACACAAAAACATATTGTAGACCTCTGTGATAAATGAGAGGTTAAATTGGTAATATTTATTGTTCGCAGCTGGCAGAGTTCTGTAATAAATGAGAGGTCGGAGGCCTGGTGCTTAAACCTGTACATCGCAAGGTAAGAGATAGCAAGTTTCATTGATAGAAAAACATTAATGAAATCTGAGAGTAAAAAGGATGAAAGGGAAATGAAATAATTGTGGTGAACACTGTGTTCTGTCTTGAAAAGAACCATAATTTACTAAAATAGTATGTATGTGTTATTTTGTAGCATAAGTTTGATTCACAACACTTCTGGCTGGCAGCCTACTATCATGTATGGCAAAACTTCTTACACATAGAGGCACATTTATCAAGGGTTGAATTTCGAATTTATGTGAGTTTTTCAAATTTGAAATTCGACCAATTGCAACTTATTAATAAAATTGAATTTTCTCAGCTCGGCCAAATTGAATCGACCCGAAAACTCGAATCGAATTTGATTCGCATTAGAAGAATCTGATTCGAATTAAAAAAATTAGAATGTCAGGAAGGCTGAAAACATCACCAAATTGATCCCTGGATCTCTCCCATTGACTTATACAGTAATTCGTCAGGTTTTAGGTGGGGAATAGTCGAAGTTCTTAAAGGGCCAGAGTATGCCAAATCTCTATATTTGAAATCAAATTAAAACTCGAATCAAATTTGACCAAAAAATGTTTTGATAATTCAAATTAGAATTTTTACTTTGACCCTTAAAAAATCATAGATTTTGATCCAGTGCAAACCTACCACTACTAACTGTATCCCTCTCTATGCGCTACCAGTTACTTTCTCGTGCTGATCAGGAGTAGGAACTGGCAAAGGGACACAAACTAATGAACGAGCTATAATAAGCTATAACACTTGCTGCACAGTACAAGTGCTCAATCAGGCCAAAAAATTTCTGTTTAAATTTAGTAGTGGTATCATCTAACAATTTGGTTCTGGGATTACTAAATTGCCCCAAAAGTTAACTTCTGTAGTAACATTGCACAAATTCTGCTCCACCGTTAACAGCCTGTGTGATAATGATGTTATCATCAGGTCTGACGCTTGAGTGTTTCACCTTCTTTCCTATTTACTTTGGTGTAGGATTTATGCCTATGCCTCGGTAAATGGATCAGTTTCAGGTTATAGGATAATTTAAATTGTCACACAAAGAGTAACTATATGCCACCTTATTATACACACCCCTGCATCTCTACCTTTTACAGGCTGTATTTGCATAATTGCATACAGAGGGAAAGGCACAAATCAAAATCAAATTTTTTTTCTCTAGAATCATTATCACCTTATGCATCACAACATCAGTACAGTATTATATTTCTCAGCCATTTGTAAGAACTTCCAATTAAGAAGCTGTAGTGTTTAACACCAGCCCTTGTAGGAAATAATAATTCATGTGTATTGCTATGCAGCACATATACTATCGTACTACACCTATTCGATGGTTGAATTTCGAAGTTTTTTCAAGCAGCCAGTCAGCGTAATGGCAGGAGTGGCCAATAAAAAGTCCATAATACTCGGGGTCCTGGGGGTGCTGCTAGTGGCTGTTGGTACTCTCCTGGTCTTCCTGGTACCGATAATAATGGAACAACAAGTAGAGAAGGTAAGATCCGCTGTGTGTCACATACATAGTCACACACACTACTAACCAGCCTGGCTCAGGCATTCAACAGTTTCATTCTTCACTAGCAATCGCATTGCACTGCCCCAGTCTCTCTCTCTCTCTGCTACTAGTTTATTTAGTAAGTGTGACTAGCCAGCGCTAGAGATGAGGTTGAAAGTGCCCTGGGCTTGTTCCAACTGATATATCTCTAACTGTCCCCAATATGCTGTCACTTAGGAATGTCCCCATTGTTTTAAATTTCCTCTCTTGCAGTTTTCCCCAGTAGTTCCCATTATTACTCCTTATTCCAGTATTCGTGTCACCAGTACTGATGACTTGGGGGTACACTTATAAAGACAGGGGGAATTTATCCTATTTGGGGGATCCCTATCCAGCCATGCCTTTCCAAACACTGCTTCCAACTGCGGAATTACAATTCTCGGAATCCTCCAAAAACAATTCAGCCACTTGTTGAACATTCATGTGCAAACTATATAGGTTCTTTTCATTTGTCTGGCTGCATGTGTCCCCACGATGCTTTGTTAATTCATTGGATGCACAAAATGTTAAAAAAAAAACTTTTTAATCCATAATACAGCATTTCCCCCATAATCCAGTGTAATTGCAGCTGGGAGTTGGCTCTTCATAAATCTGCCCCTTAGTGCCCCTTATGTTATTTGCTTCACCCATGCAACCACTTTTATTAATAGAACAGTCTACACCTTTTTCCAATTTTAAGTAGGCTGGTGATATTTTTCTTTATTTTGTATAATTATGCACAATTTTAATATAATATCTAAATATTATATTGCATAAAAAGAATGTTTGTACATTTGTTTGTGTTCTTTATGCTGTGAGATACTGTAAGACAAGCAACACTTCTCAGAGACCATCCTCATCCACGTTTCCAATGGACCTGCACATATTGGGCCCCCATTACATTTGTTAACCCTAAAATAACACACCTGCCAATCTGCACCATTCAATAGTATTGGTGAACTACTCAGCAGCACACTGGTAGAACTGATATAAAATGTCACGTAGCCTTTGGGGTTTTTTAAACCATTTATTTTTTTACACACAAGAATGGTAGTTATTAACCTCACAGAGATTGTATGACCCGTCAGGCTGATTTTATCATAAACCTTTGAAAATACTGACTTTTTAAATACAAAACCATTGAACATTTATCCATTATTTGTGGTGCTATACAAGTGATATGATATTAGAGGGCACTCACTATAGTAGGCTACATAGTATCCTATGCATTAGGGATGATTCAGGCATGTGAAGCAAAGCTGGCTACTTTTCATCTTGTTTGTTATAGGGCAATAAGCTTTATTCTTATTGGTTCAGTAATGTGACTGATTCACAGAATAGATATTTTATATGTTTTGTGAAACCGAGATCATTTTGTTAATAGAACAAATTCTGTGCTATAAAATCTTGCTTTCTGTTACAACAATCTATTTTGTCATTAAAATCTAGCTTGACATGCACTAGTTTTTTTTTACAAAATTCGTTCTGTAAGTAACTTACTACACAACTGCATTTGTTACATGGATGTTATACATTAATGAGACATATTGCTTGTTAAAATGTACATGTAATAGAATGATATCTTTTTGTGCTTAACCAGATTTTGTTCTAATTCTCTAAAAGAAATAGATATTTTTTTATCTATGTATATGGTCACAAATACTTATGTACCACGAGAGACGTTTATTCTGTGTACTATGGATATTTCTGTATACATAATATATTTGGGACAAATGGCACCTCATATTTCAGTGGTTTCCCACTTATTAATGAGAGTATTTTGCTATATCCCCCCCCCCACACAGACTTTATTTATTCCTGTTTGTAGTGAGCTTAGGGGTAATGTGAACAAAAGTGCTGGGGTTAGTTGAGGATTATAAGGGCCAGCTTCCTTGAAATGTGTGAGCACCCCCTACCTGATTTTGTGGTGTGGTTGTTCTACTTTCAAAATGTGTTTCCCTGATGTGACAGTTTACGTTCAAAAGAATGTGGAGTCACAAGTAAGATCCAAAATAAAAGGTTTTGGACCACTCTCTGTTCTTACAGTGCAAAATATCTCATGGTGCATGAATAGAATTAAAGGTTAGTTCTGGAGCAGGACAAGTGGAGCTGCCACATTAGAAATTAACACAAGTCTGCTCAAAACTGAAATAACAGGATGAATTTACCCCATGTATTGAGGTCAGTGCATGGGTGAGTTATGCAATGTCATAGGGGCAAATTTACTAAAGGGAGCAATGACTATGTAGGGCCCTATAGGGATACAGGCCCTATAGAGTTAATCTTTTCACCATTTCCTTGGGTTATTGGGTAGAATCCCTGTTACAAAATAACCTTTACAGTGATAGGCTGAGAGATTTGATGACACTGCTCTGACTCACTTCTATATAGTGTGTGCAGTGAGTGGCCTCTTCCTCTTTTGCCTCTGGATGCTGATCCAGCTGGATGTGCTCAGGGGGACTGAGTGCAATAGGCCCAGAAGAAGGCATGTGTCCAAGTCGGGGACCAGGTAACCCCGTGAATGAGGAACAGATATACTAGGGCAGACTTGTCATAGTCTCTCTAGGAGAGAAAGGCAGATAGGATAGAGAGAAAGAGCAGCTGAAGCTCCAACAAGGATTTGCAGAAAGGGAGTAGCTTCCCAGAGGCTGTGTGTGTTGCCTCCAGTCAGGGACCTCAGTGAAGAGGGACTGTAGGGTAGAAGCTGCTTTCCTGACAACTTCCAGGAGGGAATGTGTGTGAATACTGCAAATGCCTAATGGAGATCTTTCCTCTGTGAGAAATGCCTAATGCCTGCAGCTCTGTGTGAGAAATGTGCTATTGCCTCAGCTCCTGCGTGAGTACTAAACCTGTGGTCACTTGCCTCGTGCATAGTTAAATAAACCGTTTCTGTTTTACTGCAAGAACCTCCTGGCGCCCATCTTTTGTTGTATGCACAGTAACCTTGGGGATGTAGTAGCACTACACCATAGAGGGAACACTTCCACATGGCGAAGGCCCTGACCCTGTTGTGTAAGTCGCAGTGTAACCCATGCTTCTACTGCTAGCTGGACAGTTTAACTATTTGTGTGCTATGCAGCCCAAATAGGTGTTACAACTAATACTGGCATAAATTCGCTAGCGAAGGAGATAGACTCTAGCACTACTTCACACTCTAACACCAGGCGAATTTTCGCTCTGGTGAATGGACGTAACTACACAAATTCATGAAGATGCAGATTTTAATGAACGTTACCTCTTACGCCAGACTTCGCCACCTCAGACCAGGCAAAGTGCAATAGAGTAGAAAGGAGTTCCTCAAAAAAACTTTTAAAAAATTTCTGCCGACTTTTCAGTTTTTCAGGGCTGCAAAAGATTGTTCATTTCCCTACATTTCCTTACATATGACACATAAACTATACACTGGGCACATGTGTAGGGCATTATAAAAACTTTATTTTATTTTATTATGGTTCCCTGGGCTTGTGTAGTGTAATGTATTTGCTGCAACATATACGTCCATTAAAATTAATGTTCCTGCCGTATGCAGATTAGCCAACGCTAGCGCAACTTCGCTTTGCTTGCAGAATTAAGGCTAGCCATCGTTTGGCGCCCTGGACTTAGTGAATTAGCATTGTCCTGGCGAATTTTCACCTGGCGAAGTGTGGCGATGTGAGCGAAGCCTTTGCTGGCGAATTTCTGCAGGTTAGTGAATATGCCCCTTAGGGTGGCACTAAGGGGCCCATTTACTAAGGGTCGGAGTGAATTTTCGAATTCAAAAACTTCGGATTTGGAAGTAATTTTTGGGTACTTCGACCATCGAATAGGCCAAAATTTGATTTGAATTGAAAATACTTCACAAATTCGAACATTTGAAAATCGAAGTACTGTCTCTTTAAAAAACTTCGACTTCGACACTTCGCCATCTTAAACCGAATTGTTGTTTAGCGTATGGGGGAACCTCCTATAACCTTAGTTTTGAGAAGTCGAAGGTTTTTTTTGTAAAATCATACGATCCCACGATTAGATTCAAAGGATTTCATCGTACGATTTCAATTTAGCGGAAAAAAACTTCGACTTCAACTATCATACTACACCTATTCGATGGTTGAATTTCGAAGTTTTTTCACTTCGAAATTTTGACCCTTCATAAATCTGCCCCTTAGGGCCCCTTATGTTATTTGCTTCACCCATGCACCCACAGTCTACACCTTTTTCCAATTTTAAGTAGGCTGGTGATATTTTTCTTTATTTTGTATAATTATGCACAATTTTAATATAATATCTAAATATTATATTGAATATAAGAAGGTTTGTACATTTGTTTAAGTGTTCTTTATGCTGTGAGATACTGCAAGACAAGCAACACTTCTCAGAGACCAACCTCATCGACGTGTGCAATGGACCTGCACATATTGGGCCCCCATTACATTTGTTAACCCTAAAATAACACACCTGCCAATCTGCACCATTCAATAGTATTGGTGAACTACTCAGCAGCACACTGGTAGAACTGATATAAAATGTCACATAGCGTTTGGGGTTTTTTAAACCATTTATTTTTTTACACACAAGAATGGTAGTTATTAACCTCACAGAGATTGTATGACGCAAGTTATAATATACATATATTTATTGAATCTTATATAACCCGTCAGGCTGATTTTGTCATAAACCTTTGAAAATACTGACTTTTTTAAATACAAAACCATTGAACATTTATCCATTATTTGTGGTGCTATACAAGTGAAAACAGTGTGATTATTTATTTATAGTTCTGTGTTAATAAAATATATATATATGTGTGTATATTATGATATATGGAAACATTTTATAAGAGACATCAAATCAGCTTTTATGCCATCATTTAAAAATCCGTACAGTATGGGGTTTAAGCAACAGGAGACCATCCCAAGCAAGTGGCAGATACAGTACACTAATTTAAAATGGCGATTGGAAATTAAATTGGCATTAAAATCAGTTACAAGGTGAAAGAGGTGAAGTGGCATCCAACTGACAGCAAAAGCTATGATCAATATCGTGAGCCTACAGAAAACTTGCCTTGACCTTTTTTTTATTCGCGATATGGATTTAGAGACTGAAACCATATTATGCAATTCACAGTTTTCCTCTGGCTTCATTTCAAAGCAAATGGGCACTCCTGGTAAGTACACACTGGAGGGAAGCGTGTGACTCCTCTCTGTCATAGATGTTTCTGGAATGTCACCGGTATTACTTTCTTGATTCCGTCGAAGAATTGCCGGAACTACACTGGCAGACTTTTTGCTGTATCGCCTTCGGTGCTTGCGGACGCAAGAATAACTCCACCTGCGACTGCTTGATATTTCAAATTCAGATCGATGATTTTTGGGCTGCTGAAGTGTTAGATTTATCATTTCGTTTTCTTCGACTTTAGTATCTCTGCTCGGTAACCTCGAACCAATGCTCCTACAAACACTGGTGTGACTTATGGTTAGACAAAACAATGGCAATATGTACTGCACAAGCAATAAAGAAATAGTGAAAGCAATTCTGTAGGAATCAGATGGCCACGACTCTATGCACAAGTAGCTATTAATCAGTGAGTCTAAGTTCAATGCCTCTCTCAAGTTGATTATTTTGTGAAAAACGGGCAAAGGAGAGCAAATAGTGAATCCAAGTGTCCATACAGTGGCTATCAAAAAGTAGCCATGGTTTGCAGTTAAATTTGTAGAGAGAGGATGCTTTATCATGTGGTATCGAACCAAAGCAATGGACATGAGCATCAAGGTTGAAATAAGAACTGATACGCATTGAAGGAAAGGCACAACATGGCACATGACTTCTCCGAAGATCCACTGGTCCAGCAAGACACATGTAAGAGTGAAAGGTGAACAGAAGAGTACAACCAAAATATCAGAAAAGGCCAAGTTCCCAATGAGGTAGTTTATTATAGTCTTTTGTTTGCGTTTTTTGAATATAGCCAGCAAGATCAGTAAATTTCCCATGAATCCAAGCAGACTCACAAAGGTGTACAGCCCAATAAGAAAGTATCTGATGTCATCGACACTGCTGTTATAATCCTCCCATTCAGGAAAGCTGGAGTCTCTTGTTTCCGATGTAGTATTTTCATCTTTGGTGACACTTCTGTTGTGGAAGTCTTCTATTGCCAAATCCATTTCACAGTTCTCATAATAAAAGAGAAAGAGAGAGTTAGCCACTTCATCTAACACAATCTAAAAGCTGACACTTCATTCTCAGAGACACACTAAATAATTCCGTCAGAAATATAAGTTTCTGTAAGATTCAGCTGTTCCTGTAGGTCTTTGCAAAACATGAAACATGTCTTTCAAACTCTTTTCCAAGGATCAACCATCGCAGTAATTGTGATTTCCCTTATAATACATTTATGGAGCTTCTCATGCAAAGTATATGTGAACATACAGTACTTTTCCAAGTAACATCAGTGTGAATTATAGGAGACAAAAAGGAAGCCCTAGGTGGTGCTTTTAAAATATAAATCCTTTAATTTGGAATTCTATGCAATGCTGTACAGTTTAATCAGTTTAATAGCACTTCTGCCCTGGTTAAAACTGCCTGTCTGGTTTTCCATATTAGGAATTCAGGGCAGAATACTCCTAGACTGATACCCTGTGATTTCATTGGTCTGCAACAGTCCACCCTGTTGTGTCAAGGCCCCCCTCCACACCATGCACCCTGAAAAGGTGGCAACCCTATTAGCAGTAGATTCCTTACAGTTCCAACTCTACAGAGACCTTAAGGTAGACTGAAATCTACACACTTCCCAAAGAAAGATTGACCAAACAATGTAACCCTATATGCTTTTTGAGTTATTTTTATACAATTTTCTGAGCTTACTAGCACTGTGATTTTATTGTTGCCTATGGCCCAAAGGGCCTATATGTATAGAGTACATATGTTTTAATAGACAAGCAAAAGAAAACAAAATAAATTAAAATGATAAAATATTTTTCTTTGCATAAATCTAGTGTCCAACGTTTCCGCCCCCCCATGGGGCCTTTTTCCTTGCCCCCCCTATGGTTTTTGTTATTTATTGAGCTAAAAACAGAAACAGAAGCTACTCCATGTTTGGTTCTTGCAAGGTAGATAATTGATTCCCATGCACAGATAATTTCCCTGCATGATTACTTTAACAGAATATGTAATAAAAGGCACCATGTTTGCCCAGGTGCAGTAACCTATAGCAACCAACAGGACGTTTAAACAGGTGGTTAGTAAATACTAGTTTCTGATTGGTTGCTATAGGTCATTAGACCGGAAGGAAACTTTAAACATTTTATTTCATACCTTGTAGTTTATAGTTTAGTCGCACAATCATTGATTTCTCAGCCAACTATTGACTATTGTACATGTCTATGCACAAGTAAAACATTAAAGATAATCATCTCCACTACTGACGACTAGGGATGTAGCGAACTGTTCGCCGGCGAACTCGTTCGCGCGAACTTCGACCGTTCGCGTCCGCCGAATGTTCGCGAACGTCGCGCGACGTTCGCATTTTGAGTTCGCGTTCGATTCGAATACAAATCATTCGAATTCCTTCGACCGCTAAAAATCTAACGATTTCCATTCGTTCGAACGATTGTAAGCATTCGATCGAATGAAAAGCATTTGATCGAATGCTTCGATCGTTCGAATCGAACGATTTTAGCGGGTGTTCGAAGTTCGCGAACTGTTCGCGAACGTTCGCATTTTTTGCCGGTGTTCGCGAACATCAAATCGGCAGTTCGCTACATCCCTACTGACGACTGCCACGTTACTGTTCCCAAACTGTCTCTACAAAACTGTGTTTTCTGATCAATACCACTCCTCTATTTTATGGCAAGAAGCAAAAACAGTTTTGTTTGGATATTCATAAGTGCCAAATGTGGCAAATAGTTTAGCCTTGCCACGTCACTGTATATATTAATATTTATTATTGTCTAAAGTATTGCAAATAAACTAATACAAGCTGGGGGAGATGTAGGCTATATTACAGTAATAGGCTATATATGAGGCAGTTAATTAAACAAATGATTTATGTTTTCAAAGTTGGCCGCAGGGAGTCATCATCTTGTAAATTTGTTTACAATCTTTGCAAGACCAAGACCATGCACATGCTCAGTGTGGTCTGAGCATTAGTTGGGAGGTTAAGCTTAGGGATCGTCATGCGTTATCAAGACAGCACAAGTCAAATAATATCTGCCATAAAAGCTGATACAGCAAGACTGATTAATAATCAGAATATGCAGACTGCACTGGGCCTGTGGATACAAATCTCTACACTGTCGCCGTTTGCTCTACAGGGGAACAAACAAAGCTGCTTGAGTTCTGGGAAGAAATGTGGGGGTGGGGGACTCCGCCCTTCCATTTGAAAGTATGATTGTTTCCCTGCAGAGCAATTAGGGACCATCTGAAGTTTCCTATCCTCAGCAGTCAGAGCAAGTATAATGAAGGGGGAATTTCATTGCATACAGTCAAGTTTCTTTTAAAAACGGTACACATTTTTTAATTAAAGTATATTAGAGATAGATTTCTTTTACATTAAAGAAAGTAAAAACAGGGATTTTGTTGTTTTGCCTTTACATCCCCTTTAAGTTGTAAAAGGCAAGGGAGATGGGGAAATCCGCACAATGAGAAATAGCAAGGCAGGAAAAAAGATCTATAGGGCATAGGGTAAGGTGGATGAATTTTGGGAATGGTGTGTAAATGCAAATAGACAAAGGACTACCAGGAATGTAATATGCTCATATGAGGTATGTAAATGCAGCCACAGAGTATTGGGAAAAGTAACAGGAAAATAAATAAATGCAAGGAATTGATGAACGCTTGGAAGAGAAGTAGACCACAGAGGACAGAGAAGTAAAGGCAGACACATGAGGAAAGCCATTCATAATCCATGGAGAAGATATAAATAGTTATATGAATTCAAATGATTATATCATAGTGATGAGCTTTTTCTGTGCTAAAGAAACACATATATTATATGCTTTGGAAAAATGTAACTTCAAAAGAAACATTACTAAATCAGACTTGAAATGGCATAGAGCAACTCCGTTAATATATTCATGAGACTGTACTTTTTCAGCTTACCTATAACTATAATCATAGAAATGTAAACCTATAACAGCCAATCTATAGAGAGAATTTAATGAATCCCATTTTAGAATTCCGCATAGCTCCAGGATAGATTGTTCTACAGCTCTATAGACTACAATACTGAACAACATGCATATTGTCAGGAAAGGAAACACAGAATCCATATAATTCCTTTTCAAAAGAAAACACAGGCAATTACATTACATGAAAAGTATATACTTATTTAAAACATAAAAGGATTTTGTACATGTGCTTCAAGGCTAAAATGTGTAACTGGATCAATAATATACAAACACTGGTTATGGGTACAGTACATTTATTCTATCTTTATAAATCATTATATATTTTTTTTCAAGATAAATATACAGTCATATATACTTATGGTAACCTATAATATAATGCAACACTGCCAAATGATTAAAAAACATAGACTTTTTAGAATAAATATGTGCCTACAGTAAAAAATACAACAGAAATCCTGTCTTGTTTCATGACTGGGATATTAGATATATGCAGGGAAATGCAATAAAAGGTGCAAAGTTTACCCATGGTAACCCATAGCAACCAATCAGATGTTTATTTTTAAACAGTTGGCCAGCAACTGCTACCTGGCAATTGGTTGCTATGGGTTACCTGGCCGGTAGCAAACTTTCTACCACAGGACAATGCAGGATTAATTAACGTGTGTCTGAAAAGCTTATTAATTGTGTAAATTACTTATAATTGTGTTGATGATGTCTGTGATTTATCAAAATGAAAGTTAGCTAATCGAGATAGAAATATTCAATTAAAGTTCATTCACCAGATCTGTTTTACTCCCATGGGTCTACAAAGGATGGCCAGTTTAACCAGCATCTGACTGACTTAGAACTTTTAGGTTTGCTTCTCCTTTAAATATACTTATTGGGCTTAGCAGAGGGCTTATTACCGCTGCATGAATTCGGGTCTCTTATTAGGACTCTATTATACTATGAAAAAAAAAAATAGTTGCTATGAACTTGATGGGACATACAGTGCCTTCAGTAATACATTGAGTCAACTTAGTAAATAAAGTTCTCCCCTCAATCAGACTCACTTACAAAGCTAGGGGCTAAATGTGAGAAGATATTGTCTCTTTGGTTATATATCCACCCTTCTGATGATCAAGCACACTGACATTGGTTAAGTGCTTTTGGCCTTTGCTGAGTATATATAGCTGTCTATTTCTGTATTGTAAGACATGACCATGTACCGCACACATCATTGTCTTTGCTATGTTTATTTTTAATTTCAGGTTTGTTGTATTTGAACTGCAAAATAAAAACAAAAAAATCTTAGATAAAAACACAAATAACTTATATTTACAAATAGATTTTTTTACACCATGAATATATGAATTCTAAACCACCAAATAAAAAGCATCAAAATATCACTATAAAATCTTGTGTACAAAACTGTTACACCAATAATTGTAATATGTCAATATCCCTTCAAATGATGGATGTACAGTACAGAAGTATGTGTGGGTTGGTGTTTTCAGACAAGTGCGGCTCTGAGTTAATTATCATATAGAAAAATATCAACTGTGTAGTACAGTGTAACTGTGTAAGAACCAATCCTCCAAAATAAGTCAAGTTACCATTGTTTCTAAGAATCAGTAGAAAAAAGTGAGAGTCAGCTTGAACGCCTATTACTTCTAAGAGCCCCATGTAATGTAATCCATCTGAAATAGACTGGAAAAGGTTACAATTCAACAACATATTTATACAGAGTAAATTTAGCGATATTTTAAAACTGCAAATTAGCAGAAAACTATAAAAAATAAATTCAAAGTCTAATCATTGGAGGCACAAAAATACCAATAAAAAGTAAAACGTTACTGGGTTTAGTATAATTGCATTTGTGCAGATTTACTTCAGGGCAGATTTAGTCATTTTCATGGTCCTGTGAAAATTACTAAATCTGCCCTGAAGTAAATCTGCACAAATGCAATTATACTAAACCCAGTAACGTTTTACTTTTTATTGGTATTTTTGTGCCTCCAATGATTAGACTTTGAATTTATTTTTTATAATTTTCTGCTAATTTGCAGTTTTAAAAAAAAAAAGAAATACAAATAATTGAAATACATTCAAATATTTTCCCTCAATTGTATTTTTTTCACCTGAATCTTGAATGGCTTAGTTTTGATGATGCCTAAAAAACAAAAAAACCTGCAATCATGGGGAAAAAATAAACTCCATTATCAAATGGTTGGTTATATGGTTATAATACACAAAAGCTATGAATATCTTGTAAATGATATCCTTATAAATGGTGCGTTCTGATTTCATTTCTGTCACATGACTCACTGAAATTTGTGTATTATAATAAATAAAGTACCCCCAGTTTAAAATATGAGGATATTAGAAGTTACCTAGGAGTTTCAGCACCTGTATAAAAAAACACGGCCTTCGGCCTCGTGTTTTTATATGGTCATGAAACTTCTCGGTATCCCTATATTTTACAAGATGGGGTACTATATTCACTATATATTCTGAAGATACACTTCCCATTGACCTCTCTGGCATCTCATCAGGTTTTAGGTGACACAATTTGTATTTTTTTATGATTTTCATTTGATAAAACAAGGGGAAAAAATGAAATCAGGCAATATTCCTGCATAAATGTATAAATCGATCCATTTGAGTATATGTGTGACAAGAAAGTCATATTTAGCTGAAGATGTATCCAGTTAATCTTCGCCCACAAAGCTTAAAATATATCACCATTTTACCATTTTCACCCACATATCCCGGCTGTACTTATACCCAGAGATAAAGTGCCCCTCTCTGTGTGTGCGCTTTTGTCTGAGGCAATGATAGACAAAAGTAGAGAGTATCAAAAGACAATCACATATATAGATTAAACTGCTGTATTTCACATACATACATAGTCTATTCCTTTGTTTAGTCTATGTTCATTTGCTACTACATTTAAGGGTTTAAATTTGCCACCCAAATGTTACAATTTGTAATTTATGTTCCTTCTAATTTCTTTTCTCATGTGTTCACAAAAATTATCTTTCACACAAATATCCTTTTCTGCACAATTTAGAAATTGTATGTGCTGAGAGATGTGCTGCTCTGAGTGTACTAAACGTGAGAATCACAGTGGCTTAGAGGGAGCATTGTTTCTGATCCATGCATTTTGGCTGCTTGGCAGACTCTGCAGAATCCCATCAGAACACCCCCTCTTTTTTCATCCCAAAAAAAAAAAAAAATTAGAGAAGAAGTCTACCTAAATGTGCCCCCAGACCTTCCTAAGGATGTTTGTCCACTTACATTTCCTACCAATGGAGCCGAAAAGTGAATCAACTTGTAATTGTTTATGGTAGTAAATGGTCTTTAACATCCTGCTTGTCAATAGTATAATAGGTCAGAGGTGAGACCCACCCCCTATGTCCTGGATCATAATATTCCCATAAATGTTAAAAAAACTTAAAGTGACATGCAAACCAGCAAACAACCCAAAGCCATTAAAAAACATCCTGCTATTCCCACTTTTAAAGGGATGGTATCACATCTAATTTTTAAATCAGAGATCCAGCCTGCGATTGGACAGCTTAAGTGCCCTCGTGACAAAACTCCTTGGATAACTTTCCCATAACTTCACCACCCATTGGGTGGAAGAAAGGGGGTAAAGAGTATGAACATGGGGTTCTACTTGTATATATAGATATCTACTTGTACTTGAAATCTAAAATTTATAAAATGGTAAATTATTCTGTCCATAGTCATGCTGAGTTTTGGAAATGCACTTAAAAAAATCTGCCAAAAATTTGAATAAACTAATTTCTGCAGATTTTTGGGGAAAATGTATATTTGAGATTGTAGACCAGCCAAGAACTCCCTTTTGTAAACAGATTCCAAACAGGAGAAGTTATGCAAAATGTGATAATATGCTATGAGTATTCAGAACTCTTTGTCTGTACAACCCCCACTGATGTTCAAAGAAATGAGTCGCAATGACTCTGCTTCCACACAAGAAGTAACACTGGGAGATAATTTGTTGCCATGGCACCTCAAAACCCCAAATGCATCTAAGCAATTACAATAGTAGTATTTATTTATTAGTGTTATTAAAGTCACAGCCTGCAGAAACTAGTAAAAGACAGACCTCATATTTGAGACTAAGCCCCCCCCCCAGTGCAAAGCAAAGAAACTGTATAACACAAAGCAATATTATAAATAATATTAGCTAAACATCTCTTTGGCCAAGAAGCAGTCTCTAGTGTACTGTAGATTTCAAAGCAAGATATAGTATGGTACTAGAAGTAATTTTTCATTTCAGACATCAGTTTCTTATCTCTATATTTATGACACTCAGAGGTTAAAGTTTGGTGACAAAAATTGATCTCCTTATTGAATAACCTCAGTCTTATTGCCCAGAATTATTATTAACATGTATTTATATAGCGCCAACATATTGCATAGCACTGTAGAGTAAATGTGATTATACAACTAAATCACATGAATTATATACATAGAACATATGGAGTTACATACATCACAATCAATACCGGTACAAAAAGGTGAGGAAGGCCCTATGCATACAGTCTAAAGGGAAGGGAGTAATACACAAGGTGTGGGATTGGGCAAGATCGAATTAAGTGGGTGAGAAATGTGGTATTGTATGTGGTGTTGCGTTTGGTAGTTAAGCAGAGTGAGGGTAGGCTTCTCGAAAGAAGTACGTTTTCAGAGATTTCATGAAAGCAGAAAGGTTGGGAGAAAGTCAGACAGACCGTGGGAGAGAGTTCCAGAGGAGGGGTGCAGCCCTTGCAAAGTCTTGAATGCGAGCATGTGAGGAGGTAATGAGAGAAGAGTTGAGTAGCAGGTCAGTAGAGAAGCGTAGTAAACGATTGGGTGAGTATATAGAGATGAGTTCAGAAATGTAGGGTGTGGCAGAGTTATGAAGTGCTTTGAAAGTCAGTGTCATTAATTTGAATTTGATTCTGAAAGGTAACGGAAGCCAGTGCAGGGATTGACAGAATGGCGTGGCAGAGGAGGAGTGGTTGCTGAGGTATATGAGCCTCACAGCAGTGTTCATTATGGACTGGAGAGGTGACAGTCTCTGGAGGGGAAGGCCAATTAAAAGAGAGTTACAGTAGTCTAGACGCGATATGATGAGAGATTGAATAAGAATTTTGGCAGCATCTTGGGTGATAAATGATCGTATTTTGGATATGTTCCTTAGGTGGAAGTGACATGATTTAATAAGTGACTGGATATGAGGAGTGAATGACAGGGCAGAATCTAGGATAACCCCAAGGCACCGGGCCTGGGGAGAGGGGGTGATAGTGGAATTGTTAACTATGATGGATACTTCTGGGATGTTACTAGTGTTAGTTGAAGGAAAGAGAACCATTTCAGTTCTAGAGAGGTTTAATTTAAGGTAGCGTTGTGACATCCAGGTAGCGATAGCGGACAGGCAGGAGGAGACGCGAGTTAGGAGTTCTGGGTTGAGATCAGGAGATGAGAGATAGATCTGAGTATCGTCAGCATAGAGGTGGTAGTGGAAGCCATACGAGTTGATTAATTTTCCGAGGGAGGAAGTATAGAGAGAGAATAGTAATGGTCCCAGGACAGAGCCTTGAGGAACTCCAACAGAAAGAGGTAGGGGAGAAGATGATACTCCATTGTAGGAGACACTGAAGGAACGATTGGTGATGTAAGAAGAGAACCAGGACAGGGCTGTGTCACGAAGGCCAAGCGAATGGAGGGACTGGAGGAGGAGAGGGTGATCTACAGTGTCAAATGCAGCTGATAGATCAAGCAGTATTAGTAGTGAGAAATGATTGTTGGCTTTAGAGGTTAAAAGGTAATTAGTTAGTCGAGTCAGGGCAGTTTCCGTGGAGTGTTGTGGCTTTAAACCAGATTGTAGGGGGTCCAGCAGGTTATTGTCAGAGAGGAATGAGGTTAGTCGGTTGTAGACTAGGCGCTCAAATAGTTTAGAGATGAAAGGGAGCAGAGAGATAGGTCGGAGGTTGTCAAGATTGGAGGGATCAAGAGAGGGTTTTTTCAGAATGGGGGTGACAAGAGCATGTTGTAGTTGAGAAGGAAACAGTCCAGTTGAGAGCGAAAGATTAAATAGGTGAGTTAAGGCTTTGATTAGACAAGGATTGGTATTGCGGAGAAGTTTTGAGGGAATTGGATCAATCGGGCAGGTGGTAAGGTGAGAAGAGGCCAAAAGCTTTGAGACTTCCTCATCAGTGACAGGGGTGAAGGAGCACAGGAGAGACTGGGGAGTGTGGAGGGAGGGCGGTGGAAGTCTAGTGGGGTTGAGTAGTGTAATGTCCCATCTGATAGTGTCAATTTTGTTTTTGAAGTGCTCAGCAATATCTTGAGCAGAGACAGATGTGCATGGAGGGGGTGGAGAAGGGGAAAGGAGAGTGTTAAAGGTGGAGAAAAGTTGTGCTGGTTTTTTAGAAAGGGAGTTAATGAGTGAAGTAAAGTATGTTTGTTTGGCTTGGAAGAGGCTGGTTTTATAGGAGCGCAGGGCAGATTTGTAGCTCTAAAAGTCTCATTCTGAACGGGATTTGCTCCAGCGACGCTCAAGTGCACGTGAATGTCTTTGGAGTGCTTTTGTATGAGCAGTATGCCAAGGTTGAAGTGGTTTGGGTCTAGAACGTTTAGTTTTTAAAGGAGCAAGCTCATTTAGGGCAGTGGTGAGCGTACTATAGTAGATAGAGGTAGCCACATTAGGACATGAGATGGTTGAGATATTAGAGTGAAGAGATTCAAAGGAAGAAGAGAGATGTGACACGTCTACAGCTTGCAAGTCACAGTAAGTACGTGTTTGAGGAATAGCAGGGGGTGAGGAGGGAGATAGTGAGAGTTGAAATGTGAGCATATTGTGATCAGAGAGGGGAAATGGTGAGTTAGTAAAGTTGGTGGTTAAACAGAGTCTGGTAAATATGGGATCCAGAGCATTACCATTGGAGTGAGAGGGGGAGTTTGAGCACAAAGATAAGCCTAGGGAGGAGAATAAGCAGTATAACGTATTTTTTGGTAACCTAATGTATCAAAGGTGTTCCCTTATATTCTCTTGGGTTTCTGAAGCTTTCTGGAGGTCAGCTGGAGTCTGATATGCCAAGACCAATATTAAATATAGTATATTCTGTAATCTGTGTATGATCTTTACTTATTTAAAGAGTCTCAGGTAACTTAAGAAAGTTCTCAGTAAGATCCATGTAATTCATATAATGTCTGCACCAAAACGAGTAGATCTTAACACACATGCCCATCTTAAGGATCAAGTAACCTTGCAATTCTAATGAGCAATATGGTGGTGCAGTTGTTAGCAATGCTGACTTGCAGTTCTGACAAGCTGGAATTGATTTAGACCTTATTATCTGCACAGCATTTGTTGGTTCCCTCTGCACTTGCCTTGGTTTCCTTCCACAGTTATAAGCATACATAAGCTCCACAGGGGCAGGGACTACTGTAAATTTTGTATAAAATATGTACGTTTATTCTTCTGTACCTTTGCTCTATTCCCTTTTCAACTGATTTTTCTCCATCTTATCTGTTTTTCCACTAAATCATCTACCTAGCTGTTTTTGAAGATGCAATGACTACCCCCCAGTTTGGTTTATTTAACTACTTGCGTTTCTATCACTGTAAAATAATTTCCCTTCTTAGTCCATACTTGCTAACATTAAAGGGGTTGTTCACCTTTGAATTAACTTTTAGTATGATGTAGAATGTGATATTCTGAGACATTATAAGATTGTTTTTTATTCTTTATAATTTATGGTTTCTGAGTTAATACCCTAACAATCATGCACTGATTTGAATAAGAGACTGAGATTTGAACAGGAGAGGGTCTGAATAGAAAGATGAGCAATAAAAAGTAGCAATAACGATACATTTGTAGCCTTACAGAGCATTTGTTTTTATATGGGGTCAGTGACTCCCATTTGAAAGCTGGAAAGAGTCAAAAGAAAAAGTAAGTCAAAAACTATAAAAAAACAAATAATGATCCTATTGAAAAGTTAGAAATTGCCATTCTAAAACATACTAAAGGTTAACTTAAAGGTGAACCACCCTTTAAGGGGCCCATTTATTAAACCTCAAATTTATCTGGTTGTGGTTTTAAAGGGGAAAACTCAAATTTTTAGAGATTGCTCATACCTCAAAGCTGCTCAAAATCCGAATTCGAGAATACTCCATCTCAAACCTATCACGTTCATGTAGAAGTCAATGGCAGATGTCCCTGAAGTTGTTTCTTGACATTGTGATCTGCACTGGATAATCCAATAAAGTCGGACAACTGAGATAAACTCGAGTTTACCATAACCTGCAGGTAATAGTCAAATTGAAGGGCTTTTTAAGCCTCATACATCCAGTAACTGTCAGGTATTGCTGGGTTTGTGGCTCAATGCCTTAACCATTTGGCCAGGTGAGCAGCCTGTAGGGTTGCTCGCTATATGTTACCTGGCCTCTGCAGCTCCAGCCCAGCTGCAGTCTGATTGGCCTTTGCAGCCCCAGCCCAGCTGCAGCCTGTTTTTCCTCTACAGCCGCAGCCCAGCTGCTGCCTGATTAGTTGCAATCAGCCAATCAGGGCTGACTTTGCCCTATTTAAGGCCAGCCCTTAGAACACTCCGGGCCAGAGCATTAAATGGTCTCCCTAGTACTGTGGCAGTGCCCCAAACGAGTTCAAGTTCATGCCCTTGTTATTCCTCCTTGCCTTGGTCTGCCTGTCCTTTTCTATCTCGTCTTATCTTGCTTTGCCCTATATTGTTCCTTCTCAGTCTTGACCTTGATCTGACCCTTGCCTGTTCTCATTTCCTATTCCACCTTGTACCTTTCCCTGATTCACCTTGTACCGACCTTGCCTTGCCTGTTCCTGCTTCCTGTCCAGTTCTGCCTTGAACCCTGTCTTATAGCTTCCCTTGTCTCTCTCGCTCTCCAGTTCTCTCTTGCTATCCTGCTCTCCAGTCCTCTCTTGCTATCCGCTTCAGGCCCCTCTTGCTATTTGCTCCAGTCTACTCTCGCTATCCAGTCCTCCCCTGCTATCTTGCTATCCAGTCTCCTTCTGCTCCAGTGTCCTGTATCCTGTCCTCCCACTGTCCTGTCCTCCAGATGTACGCTCTCATCGTACTGTCCAGTCTGGTCCTGACCTTCACCTGCTCCATCCTGCTTCATTCTGCACCTGTTCCAGTCCGACTACGCCCTCGTCTCCCTGTCCCTGCCTTTCCCTTTGTGTTCTGTTGACACACGCCAGTCCCTGCCTAAAAGATTTGCCTTCCCCCTACATAATCCCTGACAGTAACCTGTGCTGCATCATTCAACTTACTGTGGTGACCAAGCCTCCTGTTTTGTGTCTTTGCTCCTGATCCTGTTTACTGAATTAATGTCCCTGTATCCTGCAAGTCCTGTTCCTGTCCTGTCCTCAGTTCCCCTATATTCTTATCCCCTTGTTTTGACCTTTGGCCTGATCTGCTTGTCTGCTGCCTGCCCTAACTTCTGCCTGCCTCACGGAATCTGTCCTGATCCTGTGCCATAACTTTCTATGTTAATTACATCATATAAAATGTTATATCTATATAACAAAAACACTTGCAAGTGAGTCTTACTTGAGAATGCCAAGAACATAAAGGTCAACTGCTGCAAACTACATATATTTTGTAATTCAACCTACACAATGTGGCTAAAATGGTTGCAGAATGTATTCATATTAATGTTCCTTCAGCTGTTGTTAAGAACTCCAGCCATCTGTGTAACAGCACAAAGCCATGAGAGGACATGGGCATATTGTAGGACTCACACATACCACTCCTTTAGGGAATTAAGCTCTTTATTGTTGATCAATAGTTGCAGCCGGCATTTAGTGGTTCTGCCTGCAAAATGAAACCAGGGTTGGGCACTGCTGCTGATCACTAGAACTTGTAGGTACAGCTGTGATGGTTACCAGATGGGCAGTCTCTCTGATCTTCAATTTCTAAGACTAACAATTTGTAATTCTTGGTAGCCAAATTTGTAAGCCAGAAAGGGAACAGTCCATGTCATAAATGCAGAACTGGATTTGATTATTTCTGCCAATCACAAAGACAGCTTCCAGAGGGGCCAATTACATCACATTCTGGGTGGGTCATTACAGAGACCAAACCAGCCCTGAATTGTGATCGTGCCAATCACATGTAATACTGCTGGGTCAATGGCGTGCCATTTGGTGAGCATGCCCAGTTTTTATTGATGTATAGGTTCCAGACACAGCTGCACAGCTCCCACAAGGGGACCTGGGGCCAACTGCTGTATGTGTATTGTATCACAGAGGGTCCTGGCTTTGTTTGCTCTTACAGTGGGGTCAAATACCTTGGAATGTGGACTGGCTACACTTACCATTAAACAGATAGACCAAAGGTTATCAGTGGAAATACAATTTGGTGTAATAGTACTGGGAGATTTCTAACCAATAACATAATAGTTGACATTTTCCCCTGCAGATTAAAAATTGATTTATCATAATCCACACTCAGTTGGAGTTCATTATAAGAAAAGTAAAGCAATAATATGTATAATAAATGGCACTTTAGCTTTATCCCTTGCAATTCAGAAGTTTTACCCAAGTTCCGTGTATTTGCTGTTGTCTCACAAGAATGAACAGAAGCTTGACATTGCTGGAGAAGGTTTGTTGGATGACTGAGGTGTAGCCACGTATTGTGGGATTAGTGGCTGCTGAGTATGAACCAAGCATTTAATTTGCAATTAAAAAAATAACTTTTCTGGTTTTGTATACAGTTATGCTAAAGTAGTAGACTTTATGAATATAATGAAATCATCATTATCCATTAGTTGCCAAAAGTTTGTAAATTATTTTCATGTGTTCCATATAGCTACAGTATGTCCTTCACTTTTCCTGCACTTTAATCCATTCATATTGTCTGAACTTCACCAGAGAAAGAAATAATATGTGGTTCCTTTGTTACACTTATAAAGTGCTTAAGGTTAGCAAAAATCTCTTGTACATAGACAAAACCATCATTACCAAATCATTATTACAACACATGAAAACATTGTGAATGAGAATGTTAGCTGGAAAAAGATAAATTAATTGAAATAGCTGGGCTATCTAACTACTATTCTACTACATCAGAACCAATGGTAAGAGTAAACACATTTTAATTATTATTTTTCAGATACATTTTTTAAAAAAGGGATACAGAAAGCAAAAAGGGTTAAAGATGAGGGGGAAATGCACTAGTCATGCACTTTGCAGTTTCTTTCTAAATAAATTGTGTTCCTACTTCTCCAGTACCCATACCCAATATGGAATAAGTTGTAGTGGAGGGTGGTGGAAATCAATAGTACAAACTAGGGATTCCCAGGGAATTTAAGTACTTCGCTGCCCCCAAAAATGCTTTCTCGAAACTGCTGCGAAAATTTGCCATGGAAAAATTCACACCGAAAAATGTCGCCCGTCAAAATTGTTGTGCGCATAAAAATTGTTGCTCGCATAAAAATTTTCCGACGCCCATTGACTTCAATGCGTTTCACAACATTTTTGCCGTTTCGCGAAACAGGACAGATTCGTCCATCACTAGTACAGACCATTAAGACTTCACCAAAGGCCAGATTTGCAAAACTTTGTAGGGAACTCTATACTTAACTGTCTGGATTAAAAGTTTGCATCCTGTTGAATAAATATCTATGCATTCATGTTGGTAAAGGCTTAAACACTTAGCCATACAAGCAGCAGCAGACTTGCACACCAACGCCTTATAAATAACCCATCAAAAGCCTTTTATTTAGGTACTCTACCTCAAAACAAAGACTTCTCAGCACACAAAAGCTGAAAACAAATCAAGGTCGCCATCTCCACTGTATCTAGGGTATAGTTTATTATTCCTCACAACCACCAATTTAGGGCTTGTAGAATTAGGTAAATCCAGTTTTTTCAGAACATTGAGAAATCCTGTTTTGAGGGTGAAAGTTGGAATATTCTGTGCTCATATAAAAAGCACAAAATCCTGTTTCGTTATTTACTCACATTCAGGGTGGCAATATCCCTTCCAAGTCAACAACCCGCCAACCTTTGTGCAGGAGTATTATGCGCTGTCTTTTCACATGACTAATGCAAGCATATTCCATTATGCTTTGAATTACATTGTGGAGAAGCAGCATTGACCGGTGCATTACTGGTCTTGAGCTTGTTAATAATCCACCATGTTAAGCCTTTCCAAGCTTGACACTTCACAAAGAGAAATAAATAACAATTTTCTTTGAAGTGCCCGGTCAAGGAGAAACTAGTCCAGTAGAGTGGTGAACCATGTTTGCTAAGAACATGGATCATAATAAGTACTGTGCTTTTATAAAAAGGGGCATATTGTACTATACAATTTAATGCAGCAATATCTATGAAATCTTTTTTTTTTGTGACATTATGATGAGACTTCTTCACTCTTTTCATTATCTGCTGATCATTTCGGTTTATTCCCCCAGTGAAAGGTTTATGTTGTGGATACAAATATGCATTTCCAATATTATTTACGCCATCAGGGCATTTCTAGGCGATCTGTCTCCCAGGTAAAGACTTCCAGGCCCCTAAGGCAACATGAACCATTCTCCTATAGGGGGAACTCAGGATTAAACATAACCAGCCCCACAGTCGCATCTTTAAAACAGCTCCATGCAGCAGGATTACCCCCTAAAATGCCTCAATACTGTTACTTCCATCTGATAGGCCCCAACTCACCGACCCGCAGCCTTGCAGCACGACTCTAAATAATACAATGATTATTGCAATAGCAATTGCACACAAGTGTTCTGGGAATAGATCAAAGGGGTTCATAAGAGAGGAAATTACCGTATATACTCGTGTATAAGCCGAGTTTTTCAGCACCCAAATTGTGCTGAAAAAATTGACCTCGGCTTAAATGCGGGTAAGTATGAAAAATCACTGAAATCACTGCACTGCAATGTCAGGAGGGGCTCCTGCCTAAGGTGACACTTCCCTCCCCGGGGCTCGACGTGTCCGCGCTGCCTGCAGGGGGCTCCCTCTGTCCGTAGCACCCGCCCAGCACCGGGAGGGGACGGGATCCGGAAAGAGCAGTCGCAAAGGGAGGAAGAACTGGCTGTGAGCCGGGGGTCTGTGTTGGGCGCGGCGATGTCGGTAACGGGGCGAGTAAGGAATTAGTGATCCCCGGGCACAAGCGCTCCTCTAACCGGAACTGACTCTCTCTGCTCCGAGCCGTATCCGCGCAGTCCCCGGGCAGCACCTCTGTGTGTCTCTCGCGCTCCCCCCGGGAGCGTCTGTGTCTCTCCGCGGCTCTTCCCTCGTCTCCAGCTGCTGCCGCCGGGTCTCACCTTCCGGCCAATGGGGGAGGAGGAGCCGGAGAGTCGGGGAGAGCGACCTCAGCAGCTCCAGCGCGGAACTGGCAGTCCGACACAAACACCGGTATTAGAAACTTTCTCAGCACAAGGGGGAGAGAGGAGAGGAGGCGCCGCCATGAGCATGCTGGGAAATAAAGCAACATGGGGGGGCGCCGCTTGACTTCCATGATACCACGGAGTGTGAAAGTCTGAGGTAACCCCTCTCCCTGCCGTCCGTCCCTCCCTCAGCCTGCGTCAACATCGCTGCCGCCTCCCAGGGACGAGGTAAGGGGCTGGCAGGAGGCGAGAAATGTGTGTGTGTGTGATTATTTTGTGGGAAGAGTGTGTAAAGTATATGTGTGTCTATGTGTGTATAATTGCTAGTGGAAAGTATATTTTGTCTCAGCTGAAAAATATCTGTAATATAAATCCACTGGGGGGGGGACAAATTTTCAGTGATTTACCGGTAGTTTGCGCTGTAGTGATTGTAGCATAAAGGGTCTTAGTTGTGTCTAGGCTTATACGCGAGTCAATAAGTTTTCCCAGTTTTTGTAGGTAAAATTAGGTACCTCGGTTTATACACGGGTCGGCTTATACACGAGTATATACGGTAGGTGTCTGCTCACTATGTCATCAACTATATGGGACAAAAAGGTTTAGAAAAATGACACCCATTAATTTCAAACAGGTCAGGTCAACAATTTTAGCTATTATAACAAATGTCAGAATGTTTTTTGCAGAACAGAAGAATAAATGCGGTATATGTGGAAGTAGTGTCCTGCATGGGTCTGGTTGGGCAGACCCATGTCCAACCCAGACCAGCTAACCTGCCACCCCACTATACCCCCTAAACTGACCCCACACCCGCACCCACAAGGGTTTACTCACCACCCAGCCAGGGGACCCACACAACTGGAAGTCAAATCACCATGTACCCAAAGAGATGTCACTTGAGAGGCAGATCAACCAGTAAAAGAAACAAAAATTGCTAGATCTGTGAGGGTGGGAGAGAGGGTAAGACCCACATCTGAACTGGATACCCAGAAAGGGTACCCATGGACCACCCTCCTGGTTGGTGAATTGGTTACATGAGACCCGACTGCTTTGCGGGTATTCCACATGTACTGGGCCCTGCTGTAGGTCTCTAGCAGGAAGCAACCTTAATTGGTAACTGAACAGGTTTATATAGCAAGTAATTACAACATACGCACTAATATATTAAGGTGAACATGAATATGATGCATATACATATTTTATTAGGCAGCAAGTGCATCTATTTTGGTTCATATATTTTGCATCAGTAAAGCAGTGTATGTTTCCCGCAGCAAACTGCATGCAACATTCCTCATTCTGTCAGTTTACAGAACCATTGACATAGGACTAGGGGTTCATGATTTCTAAACCAAAATACAAGCTGGAGCAACAGGGCTTTATAAAGTCACTGATACATCAGTATGATAGTTCCATCCCATGCAGAAGGGAGTTGGACAGTAATGCCACTGATTTAATCAAAATTGAGTTAAACAAAATGACATTGTAGAAGACTTTCTCTCAGATGAATTGTCTTGGTAAAAATTTTAATTTAGTCAAGGGAATCAGCCAGTTTGTTTAGTTCCTTTCCATCCCAGGGGGGACATTTATTCAAACAAGCACAACTTCCAATACTGTCCCAGCTCCTGCAACATTCCCATAGCATTTTACTGAACTCTATAAAAAATATGCCAGAAACTAATCGAATGTAGGGGTTTGTCACAGAGATAGAAACTGTTTTGCTTCAATCTAAAGTGACACGGGTCATTTCTAACAGCTGCCGTCTTGTCAAGTAATAGTTTAGAGATAAAAAATAATTTATCATGTTTTTTAAACTTTGCACTCTGCTTCATGAGTGAGCGTCCAAAGGTCCTTGTGATTTAAAATGGAGCTAAAAGACCTGTTCTGTATTGAGCATGATAATTTACAAAACAATCATTCCAGAGAGGTTTCGTTGCAAACATGTCACAATCGGCTCCCTAAATGCAGAACAAGTGCTAGGCTCCCTGGTCATAGCTCTGCTTCTGCCTGCAGCAACCGCCTTTGGCTTCGTGAGGAGCCCTCAGCTACTCAGATGCCACCAGGTCTGAATAAGAGAGGAGCCAATCAAGAGTTCTGGACGAGCAAAGGTGCACGATTGTTTATCAAGGATTTAGGACGGAAGGCAACACAAGTCAAAAGGATCAAACGGAATAGTATGGTCAGACAGGTCGGGTTAAAACAGGCAGAGTTCAAGCAAGGTCAGACAGGCCGGGTTGGTATAGGTAGAGATTAGAATAGTTAGGCAGGCAAGGGTCATGATTGCAGAGTTCAGAATAGTCAGGCAGGCAGGGGTCAAAAACAGAATACACAATGGGATTCATGAAGAATAAGCAACCAGGAACTTATCAAGTTAGACCTAACAACGGGCAATCAGCTCTTGTTCAAAGCCCCTTTAAATACCTTTGAATTTTGCACCAAGGCGCGATGACATCATCACATCGTCGAGTAAAACCAGGAAGTGCGCGCCGCGCGTGCCATAGAGAAACCGGCAATGGAGGAACAAGGAACCACATGGTGGGAGTCCCCGTTGGCCACTAGTCCACCAGGGTGAGCGTACATTCCAAAACAGCTAAGAAACTGTTTTACAGTTTGCTCATTGGGTCAGCGTATATCATTTTAGCACTTTTTTTTTTGGTCAAAATCATCATGAAGGCTAATATTTGGCCCCTTTAGCTCATACCAATCTCCATTAACTGGGCCCTCTTTACTCCTGTTAGCAGTCATTATTTGCATGTGTTTTGTATATTACATTTGCCGTTCAATTTTACAGTGCTGTGGAAAAATTTGGCACTTTATAATGGGTCAATAATGATGATGATAAAGTTACAGATATTTAGAGGGTTATTTATTAAAGTTTAGATTTTTCTGGTTGGGCTTTTAAAGGGGAAAACTCAAATTCTTGCGGAAAAAAAAACTTTTCAAGATTTATTTTCAAGATGCTAAAAGTTCGATTACAAAAATAATCCATCTCAAACCTGTTGAGGTCCTGTAGAAGTCAATGGCAGATGTCTCTTTTTCACTTTAAAGATATTGTGGTCTGTGCTGGGTTTCATACGATAATCTGGAAAATCCATGATTTTTTTAAGGCAATAAATTGAACAATTGAGGAGTCAAATACAAAAAAATTGTATAAATCAAGTTTTTTCACGATTTTATCGACTTTTCCCGAAAATTAGTTTTTCGAATTATTTTATTAATAAATAAAGTAAAATTATGGATGCAAGTTTGGTAGAGTTTGTTTTAATGAAATTATGAGAATATTTTTTTAATAAATAGTCCCCTAAATGTTTTATCAGCCATTGTTGTTCACCAAATGTTGATCTAATTTACTTTCAAATTGGGATTTCAGGTGTATCAGGAAAGTTTTAAGTCTTTCATTAGTCTTACTGAGCAAGACTAATGAAAGCTAACACCTAATTGTGTTAGAGAATTTATGCTAATAAAAGTCACATCTATGAACAGAACAATTTAACAAGAAATGTTAAGATTCTTTTAAGTAATTTGAGGGTATTTAATCATTTTCTAAATGTCATGCAATGGCATATGGGGTCAGGATCAGATCTCACCATTTCTGTGTGATTTTCAGCTAAGCAGGAGGACAGCAAAATTGCTCAGAATTGCCCCTCTGTTGCCCTCAATGGCAATTATCTGGACCTGCTGATGCACTCATGTGATTATTGCTTGGAGATGCTTATTGCTGCCCTGACAATTGTCCCATATACCATTTGTCATTAGCCTTCAAAGAAACAGGATGTTTGCCGTCTATTCACTGATTTTCTCCTATAGATCAATAATAATTGTTAATAAATTATATAACTTTAAAGGAGAAACAAACCCTTAATAAAAAAAGCCCTACTCTCCCCCCAGCCTAGCTACCCTTCCAGGGCAAATGTCCCTAACTCTTTACTTACCCCTCGGGGCAGATTATGTCCAGCGGAGTTCAAGGGCATCATCTTCTTCTCTTCGGTAATCTTCTGAATGAGACCGGCGAATCGGCGCATGCGCAGTTGTAGCAATTTTTGGTTTCTCGACAACTGCATGTGTGCCAAAACTCATGAGAATTACCAAAGCGCCAGTCTCATTCCGAAGATTACCGAAGCGCCTGAAGATGGCGCCTGTGAACTTCGCTGGACAGAATCTGCATGGAGGGGTAAGTAAAGAGTTAGGGTAATTTGCTCGGGGGGCAGTTATGCTGGGAGTGGTCTATGTAGGGTAGGGGGGTAGGGTTTTTTTTATTAAGGGTTTGTTTCTCCTTTAAAAGCAACTAAAAAGTGTCTGTATGAACAAAGTTATAAATAGTTGAACTTGACACATACCGTATGAAGTACATTCATAAACATCCATATCCACATGTCCTTCTGAATAATGATGTTTCTGCAAAGAATGCATTATTTTCTGGACTTCACCACTGTGCATTATACATTTTTTTGAAAATGTCCTTGTGTGGTTCATGCAGCTCATGTCTTTCACATGGCTCACATGCACTTCTGTGCTTAGATAATGAAATAGCTTGCCTACATATATGTAATTACTCCTTTTTGTTGCTTTAATATATATGCTGAAATTATACAAACACCGACCTTGCCTTTTGTATCTCTTGCTTATATGCTTTTCTAACCAACAAATTCCTATATTTTTAGCTTCTGTACGGAGGCCACTAATATCTACTTTATTTTCAGTGACCTTCCATTTTATTGACTGATGTCACCACTGTTTCCTCCAGAATAATTCCACTGCTCAGTCATTCAGAAACGGAGGTCATTGTTCCCTCTTCTGCTTCAAGCTTCTCACCAATAACCTTCCTAGTGATAAACCTTTGCACAAATCTCAATGCCACTTGCATTGATTTAACTTTGTTTTCTGTCCACTTATTTGTAATTTTATGTACCACATTCCCTTGTGTTTTCCTTTATATTGTTTAAGGAAGTGTTTTTTTTTTTTGCAACAAACAAGCGTTTTCCTGAATACTTTTATATTAAGAGTGGTAGGTTTTGAACTGAATCGTGTAAATCCATACACAGAAGCATAATTTCAGATAAGACCCATATGGCTCAGTTAAGACTGCCTAATTCAGCATATATTTTTGATAGTACACTGTATTTAGTTAAGATATTAATATAGCTATCACTCAGTGTTTGTGCCTGTGAATTATGTGTGATGGTGGAGCAGGCTTATGTGTTTGTCGCCAGGGCAATATTTAGGAAATAATGGGCCAGATTCTATTCAGTGAGAAAAATGTTTATCACGTGAAAGTTCATGAATGAGATTCAGTTTGAAATGCAATTCAATTCTGAAAAACATTACACAGTTTATCATGTGAAAACTCTATCAAAGTCTATGGGAAAAAATTGGAAAATAATTAGGAGAAATGTTTTTTCTCCTCTAATTGAATGTGGTCCATGAGTTTCCATGTGATAAACCACAAGATAACTTTTCAATAGTTGTGTCTCTCTTTTCATACCAGTGTAGGGAGCCATAGGTTTTACTATGTTCCTATGGCTTTAAATCCTTACCCTTCCTTTTACCTTAGTTACTAGGCAAAAGCCTATGTTATCATTTCAGTATTTTCACATCAGTTATTTGCCAAGGGTGTAATAACCACTTCCTGCCACACTTCCATATAGTGTTTGGAAAGGGGTGGATCTTCCTCTTTGGCTGCTGGTGTCCTATCCTACTGGTTGTGCTCATTGAGCCTGGGTATACCAAGTCTAAAGCCATCGCCCTAAAGGGACCTGTACCTTTAGAGATTAAGTCGATGTACAGGAAACCCAGTGAACGAGGTTAGCAAGCACAGGGTAGTTTACTTAATAGACTCTCTAGGAGAGTAAGATAGTCAGATTATATAGAAAGAGCAGTTGTGTGCTCCATAAAGGATAATAGCAGGGAGTAGCTTCCCACAAGGCTTCCTTGTCCTTTAGTGAAGGGACCATATCGGATAGGGTGTTAGGCAAGACTTCTTCACCCTAACCACTCCACTGGATGGGATCCGGACCACTTAAACGTGTATCTGCCTGAGGGAATCGATGTACGTTTGACTATTTGACTTATGGGAGTGACATCTGTAATTGCTGTATCATCCTCCTCTATCTACCCTCCTCTGTGACTTTTTACGCCATCCTCATACGTGAGTAAGCCTGTGGTCAATACTTATTGCTCTTGTATAATAAATCCATCTGTTATTTCATCATAAGAACCTCTTGGCGTCCAATTGATCTATTTTTATGTACAGTAGCCTGTGTGTTGTAGTTGCACTACACATTAAAGGGACAGCATCCACTTAGCGAAGGCCCTGATCCTGATGTGTGAGCCCAATGTAACCCATGCTCATACCACTAGCTGGACACTTTAACTGTCTGTGGTCTGGATAGCCCAGATTACCGTTACACCTTTTTTATACTTTTCTCAATGCACCCATGCAGGTGTATGTAATTCATAAATCCTGCCTAAAAGAGTGGTCTTTGGTGCATTGATCTTTTCTAATAGAGAAAAGATGGGAGTGAAAAACTGCATTGCATAATAAAATACCAGGAACTTTTAAAGAGGCAAAATAATTATTTTCATTGCTCGATTCTATGCCCTTTTTATGTAATACAGTTCTTTATTTACTTTAGTAGCCACTGAATGACCATACTTTAAATTACAAAGCTTGTTATCCATAAAAATCCCCAGTTTGTTGCCCAGTTTTCAAATTTAGTTGAATCACTCTGGAAGGTTGCAACATCCTGCATAGAACATAACATTTTACATAATATAGTATCATCAGCATAAAATAGAAACAGTACTTACAATGCCCACCTCCATGTCATTAACAAACAAGTTAAAAAGCAAAGGGCCAAGGGCAGACCCCTGTGGCACTCCATTAACAACACAGGTCCAATTAGAAAATACTTACCACTTCTCTTTGTAGACTATCATTCATCACCTAGAAATTTCAGTGTACCATGTTTTCAGTATTAAAAACAGAAATTATAGTTGACACATTACATTGACAACATTATAACACTTCTTTTTATTTCACAAAACTGTTCTATTAATCAAACTTTACATTCATCAAAGAATCCTCCATTTCCAGTATTTCCAGTACTTCAGACCATATCATTCTAGCTGTTTCTGAAAATATTTCAACCCATGTTTTTTGTAGCTCTTCCCGGAGATGAGACTGGCATTTTCTCTGACCTTACATTTGTATAATTGATGGACTTCAAGACATAGTAAATTACCTTTTTCATTAAAAAAAAAGTCACACATGCAATTATTTATCTGTGCTTTCAGTACAGTTTGGATTTTTTAATGCTATGATCTGCAATTTAGGATAATGGCACACAGGGCTGTGCTTTAAGCTCCATGTTATTAAATAGCCCAAGAACACACCATTGAAGCCCCTGGAACAGCCCCAATATACCTACATTGCAATCTCTTTGTGTATGCTTTTTCAAACAACAATTGCATGACAGGCAGTGGTATGAGCACTTGTCAATGTAAATCTTCAGAGGGGTACATTTAAGAGAAGACATATATTAGTTAGAAATAAAACAAACTGATATGGCATTGCACAAAAGCAGTTAAAGTATGCATTATATTGCTAGGTCAAACACAAACAAACAAACAAAAATGTTCATGCATAATAAAGAAGATATGGACTATTTTATCATATCTAGAAACTTACTTCTGTTCTCAACACTCCACCATGAAAATTCCATTGTAACAATGTTCAGCTCCCAATTCAGAGTATGGGTGTTATGCTTCCTATACACTGATCCAAAAGCTTTGACGATGGATTATAAGTGATATTAGAGCCTAATATGGAAAAGAAAAACACCATAAATAATAGCTTTGATCTATTGCACACAGGCACCTGCATCCCAATATTGCATTACATCTGCCAGTTTTATGATTATTCCCATGTTATATTAGGATTAGTATGTTCTTATTGCTGTTTACTAATGGCAAAAGCACATTTGCTGTTTCTTTGGAAACTTGAGGTTTATCATAGCAATGCTATTCTTGTAATAATCATGCAATAGATTTCTTTTCTTTTTGGCATAGGATTACCTGCTGTAAGGCTCTGTTAGAATAGTACGATTTTAATAAACGTTTACCATGGATTACTGTTTTTTACATTGGAAAACATAGACAAAGTGCAAATGCTAGTTTTCTCTAACGACATACCCCAAGGGAATAAACTATCCTGTCCTGTAAATATATATATCCCTTTTAATCCTGGAAAGGGTTGCCTTTGCAAATTAAGGGGTACACCTCTATATTCTACATCACTTACAGCCTGTGGGCTTTCCAAACCCAATGAGTCAAACACAACCTGAAATGGAACACAGATAATGGTCCCTGGCCATAATATTCTTCAGGTTGAGGATATTTCCTGAGGGCCTAGGACACACCTAAAATTTTAGTGACTTATCCACTAGAATGCATTTGGAGTGAGAAAAACATCCATTGACAATGTAACTGGGGTGCGAAAAAAGGCACCCATAGACTAAAAAAGTCACAGTGTGTTTCACTAATTTTTCGGCAAGGAGAAAATTGGGCAAATTTGCTCATCACTAGTGTCAACTTATTATTTATTTACCTCTACCGAGTATGTGTTAAATTAAGCACAAATGGAATCATTGCCTTTCATCTTCGACCCTAAACATTATCTTCTCATAAGACATATAATGACCCATACATCGTGAGATTTATCAAGGGTCGAATTTCGAATTGAAAAAATGTTGAAATTCGAATTCTGCAGTACTGTTGTATCCCTAGACACCTAGGGGCAGATTTATCAAGGGTCGAATTTCGAGTTCATGGGAGTCTGAAAAACTCAAAATTCAGAAAAAAACGACCAATTGAAATTTTTTTTTAAAAAAAAAAAAATTGAATTTTTCAAATTCGGGTGAATGGGATCAGACCGCAAACTCGAATCGAATTAGCTTCGAGTTTTTTCACCAAAAAAAAACCTTGATTTTCAGGATGTCTCCAAACAACTCCAAATTGATTCCAGGACGACCCCCATAGGCTAAAACAGCAATTCGGCAGGTTTAAGGTGGTGAACTGTTGAAATTCAAATGTTGATAAAATTCAATTTTTTAAAAAAAACTCAAAATTGAATTTAAACTATTCCCTAGTTGAATTACACTAAAATAGACTCAAAAATGCGAATTTTTAAAGTTGAAATTTGCATTTGAATTTTGTTTTCGACCCTTGATAAATCTGCCCCCTTAAGGTGTCACACATAAAGGTTTTGGATAAGTTCAGGTTTCATTTAAAAGGACTTTGTTGGTTTGCCTTTTAAGTACTCAAAAGTCATTACTTGTTTTGTAGCTTCAGATCAAGAAATAAAATACCCCTAGAATCCTAACTATAGGTAACCTTTAGTTTAGTGTCATTATCCTTCAACTACTGACAAATTCATGGAGCTCAGGAACACTACCCTCCCATAGAAAAAGCTTATTATTGATATATTTTTGGAAGGCAACTTGCACTCTTTCCTTGATGCTCTTTCAGAATTATTCATTTTGTTTTTAACAGAGCGGTTAAAGCTAGCCTTTAAGGTTCTCATTCATGAAAGGACACACGACATTTAGCTTTCAATCAGTGTATTTAGAATGTGAACGCAACACCTGCTCTGAGCAAGTGCACCAGAATTGAAGCTTTGATCTCTTGCATTTCAGAAAAACTGTAAAGATTACACTTATTTTATATCACTAGAGTGCAAAATAATACAAAATGTACATAGAAAAACAACAACTGTAACAAAAGGTATATAAAACGGGATTGTAAACAAGATACTTAGATAATATACTGTACTTTCAATACAGATTATCCGGAAACCCATTATCCAGAACGGTGCACATTACAGAAAGTCTATCTCCCAAAGACTCCATTATAATCAACTAATTACAATTTTAAAAAATATATAATTTCCTTTTTCTCTGTAGTAATAAATCAGTACTTTTTAATCTCAACTATGATATAATTAATTCTTGCTAGAGGCACAACAATTTAATTGGGTTTATTTAATGTTTAAATTATTTTTTAATTGTCCAAGTATGGTGATCCAAATTATGGGAAGATCTTTTATCTAGAAAACCCCAGGTCCTCAGCATTCTGGTTGAATACTTGTAATACCATCCTGGGCCATGTTTAAGAACTTCTATAGAATGGATGTAGTTTATTTAGAGACTTTAAACTCCAGGAAAAAATGTTTAATTTCATAATTGTAGAACTGTACAACATACCTTATAATATTAGTTTTAACCTAGAATTGGTAATCACTGATTTATAATGAATTCTAAATGAGTCATATGCATAATGTAGAGCAAACATTTTTTTATCTCCACACCACAAGATATCGATTAATATTTTGGTTAACAATCATTAGTATATTTCTTTCTACAATTTTACCAACAAAAAAGGAACTGTCAAGTAATAGGCACACATAGTAATGAGAGAATCATATTATTTCCATTCCAGACTTCTAGAGGAAGATTAAATCACTTGAGGGATCTTATTGGATTTCAGTCCAGTACGAATGAAGCAAAAAACTTTTTTTTTTTTGCTGCTGTAAAAGAAGTTCTGTCAAACAGGAATTGAAGAGTATTCTATCACTGCAGATAGTAGCATTATACAATCTCATTCTGGCGTTTTACAGGCAGAGACATAAGATTCTCTCCTTTTGCTATATGTATCATTCAACCTAAATTGCTATATGTCGAATACTATGTGACTGCTTTTAAATCTTTTTGGAGGTTTAGTAAAATCTGAAATAAAAAGAATCGTATTGTTTCCTTTAAACACTACTATAGAGCTGAATCTAAATACTTAAATTATACATGCAGTGGAAAATATAGCAATAATGGGCATGTTATAATTATTAGGGAAGTATTTCAGTTTTTTTGTAATAAAATGTCAGATGTGTGAATAGAAATGACTGCTCCACAGCAAAGTTATTTTAGTCAATATTATAACTCTTAATTAGGACTCCCAATGGGGCCTCTTTATGCTGGATTGGCTGTCACTACTGGAACATGATGGTTAATATATATATATACTAATCAATAACAACCATAGCCTTGTGTATCTTTGTGATGCACATTAAGGAGCATATTTAATAGCATTCAAATTTCTATTTTTTCCCAAAATCTAATTTTTTAAAATTTCTCTAAAACTCAAAAAAATTGAGATTATGAACCACGAAAAAAACAAAGACAAAACTTTGGCAAGCAAAAGCAGTTGAGGTCCTATTGGACCAATTTAGACTTTTAGAGGTTTTCTAATTTATTTCTCTAGTAATTGCCTGAAAAACTCATTCAGTGGTTTTTTTCCGTTCATATTTTTTATATTTAGATCTTTTAATAACTTTCATGGCATTCGTGGTATTAGAGTTTAATCGTGGTCTCAAAAACCTCTAAAACCACAAAAATTTGACCTTTAATTAGTTTCCTCTAAAAAAAATTGTGTTTTTTTATTTTCTTTATTTTCTTATTTCACTTGAGATTTATCAAATGTAAAAACCAGGAAAAACTCTAATACACAACTTTGCCAGGTAAAAGCAGTTGAGGTCCCATAGAAGTCAATGGGATCCTACTGGAGATTTTTTCAGGTTTTTAGATTTTTTTCACTATTAATTATCCAAAAAATTAACATTTTTAGAAATATATACTTTTTATATTCAGATCTTTTAATAACTTTCATGGCATTCGTGGTTTTAGAGAAATAGAGTTTAATCATGGCTTCAAAAATCTCTAATACCATTAAATTCAACCTTTAATAAATGGGGCTATAAGTTTCTGCCATTCACAAGGTCTGATTTATTTTCTGAAATCACAAGGTCTTTTTTCAGAATAATTGTGCATTCAAAATCTATAGATCCAGGGCCATTTTGAAATAAGGGTTGTGTGTGCATATTTATTTATTTTTCTCAATCCAGGTAATTTTTTCTCTACTCAGCACTTCTCCACTTGTTTTTTTTTTTTCTTGGAGAACACTCAAGCACGGGAACTTCAAAATAATATGGACAGCAGTGAATAAATTAAAATAAATATGTAATGAAAATGCCCAGGACTAAACAATAACATTGTATAAAAACTGGGCAAATTTGCACCTGGACAATAAACCATGGCAACCAATCTGATGTTTGCTATCTAAAAAGAGCTAATCAGTGACTGGTTGGTATAGATTACTGCCCAGGGCGAAATTTACCCTGTGAGCTGCAATTTCTTGCAAACTGGTTTTATAACAAAAGTAGATCTGTAGAACTCACATCACCTATTGCTAATTGTACTTTTTTCTTCCTATGTAGGAAATCTGTATCCATTAGAGATTAAACTTCAACCTATATATATATATATATATATATATATATATATATATATATATATATATATATATATATATATATATACTAGCACCAAGAACTACAAGCAGCAAAATGTTTGACAGAATTATTCCCACCTACTGAGTCACCTCTGTAAACCAGCTTTTCTTGAACAATAAGCTTCTTCTCTGCTTTCATGATGTTCATATGGCAGCCTTTTTATTACTAGATCACGTCTTACAACTGCCGTCTCCATGCATTTGATTTTTTGTGAAATACTTAGAAAATGTTTTGGAATTGTAATACTCTCGTAAACATTATTTATTTTTTCTACAGATGCACACATATTTTTTATATCTTTTATTCAGTAAACAATTTCTAGTAGTGTATTTAGAGAAATTTGACTGTTGACATTCCTAGTATACAATGACTCAAGAAAACTGTGATTTATCACCTTTGTTAGATACACTAACTTCACAGAGTGGGAACCTATCATAATTTGGTTTTCGTGAGCTTTTGAAATACATTAATCATAATTCCTTGAAATTAGAGAACACAGAGGGGGGAATTCATGAAAGTGATAACAGCATTTTTTTGGAGTAAATTTTAAATTGGAGTAAAGCACACTGTAACTCTTCCACCGTCCTCAAATCTCTATTTTTCCCAATAACAACATAAAATAGGTGACAAAAACAAAAACAAGTTTTTCCTCACATTTGCATTATTTTGCTAGTGTTTGCTTCATAAATAAGTGATTATGTTGTGTATATATTTAAAGGAGAAGTAAAGTCTCCCAACAACATCTTGCTGATCAGCAAGCAACACTGGTACACTGGCAACCAAACTGCAATTTTGGGCTTCTGCACTTGTTCCTAGTTGAGAACCATGATGAGTAACATGACCAAACTTGGCGGTGTAGCCCTGCAGTTCTGGATGTGCAATGTCATGCACAGTTAAATTTGGGCAAGTGTAAAGGTGGCCATAGACGTAACAATTACAATGTTTCTTGGAAAAGATCTTTCCAAGAAAGATCGTTCGTTTCAATACACATGTTTAGTACACAAGTTTACAGCTGAATCGTCAGATATACAGGTATAAACAATAGAATTCTACCTGTATCTGACGATTCAGCATTAGCAATGGCCGATGTTTGGGTGCCTTCAAAGGCACCCGATCAAAATTTTCCGTCCAGCCCGATAGACGAGCTGACCCGATATCCAAGTCTTCTGCCGATAACGGTTGGCTCATTTCCCACCATACACGCACTGAATATCGTATGAGAATTTGTTTCGTACGATAATATCTGTGCATCTATGGTCACCTTTACTGATGTAGTTGGGAAGAGGGATAAAGGATCTGTTCACTGGCACTAAAACTTAATATTTTCCAGGAAGTTTCACTTCTCCTTTAACTTGAGACAACACGTACTGGATATAACTCGTGGTGCTGTATTCATTATCTGAGAGATGAGAAATTAACTGAAATTTTTGTGTGCTCTCGAATATCAGTCTTTAAAAGAGGCAGGAAATCTCTTCTCTGAGAGGCACAATTAGTATGTGGCACAGGTATAGCTTAGAATTTCCTGATGGCAGACTGAAAGGTTAAGGAACAACTAACAACAAATTCACAAAAAGGTGTGTAAAATTTTGTTTTAAACAAGCAAAAGACCAAATATGAAATCTGTCTGTTTAAAGGACAGATTTACAGAAGTGGAGAAGATTGAGAATATGGTGACAAATCAGACAAATGTATCTCCACTTTTACTGTCTCAATATCACCACTTGTGAATTCCACCTAAAAAGTATCTGTAGAAGATTTGTCCTGTGCAAGCTGTATACTGCAAATGCATGACACATGCATGGAAAATGTGCATTCATACCCACTTCTTGGCAGGTTTTGAGCAGCCATAGTTATTGCCAATGTGCTCCAATTTGGCTTTAGTATGAGTCAATATAGATCATGAATTCAGGTTTGAGGACGGCATGTTAATGGTTTGTCCGTATGCATGCCTTTGCTTATAATGAGGCCAGTTGATGAGCTAAGTGACAGTTGTCACGAAGAAGAGCACTATATATTCAACATGTAATCCAGTGTTGCACTGGGATTAGAGCCGAAGAGAAATGTGTTCAATATGCATGTGCATTACCCTGCTTTAGTTATGTATATTCATTTGGCAAACAAAGTGAAATCTATAAGTCATATCTATAAATGCATTTATGCAGAGCAGGAATGTGCACATAATAAGCAGAGTCTCATCTTGGCCTTCCTGTTTGAGGGAAAACAGAAGGAAGATAAACCCTAATTATAAATAGAAGGCAAACTCCTTTTACCCAACAGGCATGACCTTGAACAGACAAAACCAAGCATTTCATGGAAAACAAACATGAGATGTTTAATTTGAATGACAATTCCTGTGAATTAACACATTCAATTAAATGACTGCATTGTGTCACAATACATATGGTGCTGTGTAAATGAAAGTCTTCTAATGACAAACTATAAAGAGTAAGATTATTGCACATTATTGGCTTAGTCCTATTAGACATGACAATTTATTCAGTGTTTTATCAAAATCACTGGAGAAAAAGCACATTTCACAATGTTTTGGAATACATCTGCTAAAAAAAATAAACAACTGGATATAGTATGTGGTTTATAAATTATTACCATTTATATAAAAGAAGCGTCCGATCCAGTAATGTTATTATCAGGGCATTCAAATGCAATGAAGGCAGAAAGAAAGCATGAAACGCCAAAGGTGTTCTCTAAATCTATGCGGTAATCCTTTGTATTTTCACAATATCCTCTTATCATTGTAATACATGAGAAAAATAATGCTGTTGAATACATAAATGCCGTTAAAACAAGATATAAGCAGTGTCTAGTAACTGAAACATGCATACCATAAGAACTCTTTTACCCCTACAAAATATGTTTAAAATATCAAGTACAAATGTAACTGAATGATGTTAGACCCTGCAGGCCCCACAAATACAGCCAATGATGTTAGACCCTGCAGGCCCCACAAATACAGCCAAGCGCAAAAGCAAAGACATTGGTGATAAGGTTCCAAAGTCAGTCACTTCCGAATATCATACACTCAGTGGACCAGCTGAGGAAACATCTCCAGTATGTGTAACTTTGGAAAGAGTGATATAAAATATTACAATACCAAAATTTATAAAGAATGGCCAAATAGAAATTACCTATAGTAAAGGACAATGTTCTTCTTAGCTACCCTATTCTGTTGCCACATATTTTACTCAGCTTTCCCTTAAAGCCTAATTAGTGAATAAAACCCAATAGTTTTGGGAAATATGGGGGTTATTCTGCAACGTAGAAGATTTAAGAGATGACGAAGGGAGGGTTAATCCCCCTGAAACGTTGATGCACAGGTGGTCACTTTAAATAAAAGGGGTAAACTCCCCACCTGCAACATACATGGTGTTGTGCTATTCTCTTAAATCTTCTACATTGTACTGACGAGTGCCGACTGCCTAGAGAGATCTTCACCACCAGGGCAGGAAGCATCATGGAAAGGGTGAGAGGTGCGGTTCATCTACACACAGAACCTCTACATTCGTGCGGCTATTCTGCAACCACATCCCAACTTGCCAATTTCTGCAGACCCAGAGTGGTAAGAATTAATGTTATTAGGCATGCACCTCTTACTGACAACTATAAACATATTATATGCTACCTAGCATGGACATCAGTTGGTTAGCAGCTCATAATCATATCCCAATATACAGTACAAAAACACTAATAACTTAAAATATATCCTCAGAATTCCATGACCTATAAAAGCATATATTATGACATTGAAACTCCTCTGTGAGTTCTAATATTCTTATAATACACAAGAGCATTGAGTATCCTGTAAATCAGTGCTGTCCAATTTATATGGTACAGAGGGCCGGAATTTTTCTAATCTTTTTCTAATCTACAATGGAAGTCTGTGTTAGCCACTCCCTGTTTTAGACCACACCCACTTTAAAGCAAACCCATGTTACCACAAGATGTCCACACTAATAGCACACCAAAAAAACAGATGGTTGATGCTCACTGCAGGGATCATGGCTGGAACTAGGGGTAGGCAGAATAGGCAGCTGTCTAGGACGCCATCATTGAGGGGCGCACTTTTAATAAGGGTTTTTTTTTTCAAGCGTTTATTTAATCATTTGTTTCAGTAATCATGGTTGGCACAGGTAAAGATTGGGGGCAATATGATGGCTGCTGGAGGGCTGTATGATGGATGGCTGCTGAGCTTGCTGGTATAGGTATGGGGGGGCAGTATAATGGATGGCTACTGGCACAGGTATGGGGGAGCAGTATGATGGATGGCTACTGGCACAGGTATGGGGGGGCAGTATGGTGGATGGCTGCTGGGCTTGCTGGTACAGGTATGGAGGGGCAGTATGATGGGTGGTTGCTGGCACAGGTACAGGGAGGCTGTATTATGGATGGCTGCTGGGCTTGCTGGTACAGGTACAGGGGGCAGTAATATAAATGAAAGTGTTGTACATTTTATTGCGTTCTTTATTTAAAAAACATCATGGTAAGGAGGTAAATGCTAATGCAGAACAGGGGGGCGCTGATTAAAGCTCTTGCCTAGGGTGCAAAACTACCTTGGCCTGGCACCGGCACCGGCAGGGATGCCACTCATATGTTAAAAAAGTTAAGTCATATTAAGACATACCCTCAAATCCATATTCCTCCTCCTCCCCTGTGTATAATATAGTACCCCAGCATATGATTAAACACCTTAGGGGCCACTAACAATAATTTTCAAATGCTAACAAACCCCCAGAACAAATACCAGGCTTATGTTCCATTGGGATCATAGGTCAGGCAGAGTATGGCAAACACAGGGTGCAAAGAGCAGGCAAAGTATGACACAGACAGGAGTAGAAGACATGACAGGTGCAGCGTCGAGTCTGTACCCCTCCCCTTCTGATCAAAACCCCATAACCACTGCCCAATGAAACACACACACCACTGGTTTGGAAAGAGATGGCCGCAGTTGTTTATTTAACAAAGTAATACCATAATTAACATGTATAACATATTCAACTTAACAAGCAGTTTGTATAACAAACCATTTTGCCTCAACTGGTAAGATTGGTTCCTCCTCCATTTCTGGGGCCCTAAACCGGGCTGCCTAACTTTCCCATGAGGACCCAGGCCTACCAGGCTATATCCAATCGCTGTGAGATACCCCATTTTAACTCCCCTTGGGGGTCCTTGTAAAGGTACCCTCCGCCAACTGCGACAGCAGACACCCGTAACAACAGGGAGGGGGGGCGGGATGCTGCGTCCTGCTGCTCTCGCGACCCGGCGCCGACTGGTGAGTATCTTGTGCGCTCTGCCTCCTCGGGAACCTAACAGCCAATCGGAGCACCCCATACAAAAAAGGGGGGAGGGGAGCGGGGAGTGGCCCTCTCCTATCACTGTCAGGCCCTGCTTCCCCTATACGCCTCATTGGGTCCCATGACAGGTGCAGCGTCGAGTCTGTACCCCTCCCCTTCTGATCAAAACCCCATAACCACTGCCCAATGAAACACACACACCACTGGTTTGGAAAGAGATGGCCGCAGTTGTTTATTTAACAAAGTAATACCATAATTAACATGTATAACATATTCAACTTAACAAGCAGTTTGTATAACAAACCATTTTGCCTCAACTGGTAAGATTGGTTCCTCCTCCATTTCTGGGGCCCTAAACCGGGCTGCCTAACTTTCCCATGAGGACCCAGGCCTACCAGGCTATATCCAATCGCTGTGAGATACCCCATTTTAACTCCCCTTGGGGGTCCTTGTAAAGGTACCCTCCGCCACTGGCGTGGCCGCTTGACACCTTAAGCGCGGCACGACCCGCCACTCAAGAGGGCGAGGGCCCGTTCAATACCCTCCATGAGGGCCAAGGTGAAAAAGGAATTCCCCAACTCAGACAGGTGAACACCGTCCTGACCGTAGCAATCCGGCATTTTATCATCCAGATCGGAATGACGTATGACAATTCCACCAAATTTTCGCACAAATGAGGCCATCAGCTTGTTCACCTTGACCCTACTCCTGTCCATTTGTTCCCCATTCCTGGCATATCTCCAAACTAAACGCGGTACCATCTCAGACCAAACCAGAATCAAATCAGGGAACAAGTGTCGAATTTTGTCCAAATCCTGTTTCATAATCAAAACCAACTCCCGTTGAGACCGAAGCCCCATGTCATTACCACCAGCGTGAATCAGTAACACATCCGGACGCCGACCGGACCGTACATTACGCAACAATGTGGGCCAGACTCCTGGCCACCTCAAACCTGGAACACCAAACCAGTGTACGTTCACCTGGCCTTCGGGAAAGCCCAGCTGCGGACCAGATTTCTTAACTGCGGCTCGCCTTCTGGCCCAGGAGATGTAGGAATGGCCCAGTAACCACACCGAAATTGCACCACCTGTTAAAACAAAACACAATAAGCATACATGCACATAACCCAAACAGACACACGAAAACATGAGCGCAGTGCAAAGAACATTTATTAACCTCGTTACACGACAAGGCATGCATAGGAGCGTAGTGAGATGATTAGTGAATAACTGCAACATAACTTTTTTTTTTTTTTTTTTTTTTTTGAAATTGTGGATGAAGTGTCAGCATTGTCCGGTTACAGAATAGAATATGAAACTTAAGTCTTAAAGCTAACTACTAAACCTGGCCGGATATAACCCCGAAACCGTTTAGACTCCCATCTCCCGATCCTTTTCACAATGGTATCACCCAAACCTAACCGCGCCGCTTCGGTCGCCGCTCCTATACGGAAGGAATGCGTACCAAAGTCGGTCGGCTGCACCCCAATGTGTTGTAAACCTTTACGTAGAATGCTCAAAAATTGAAATCGTGTGAGCGGGGATCCATCCTCGTTAATGAGCAAAGATGAGCCAATGCTGGGCCGCACCTTAAGGTACCGTGCCACGCCCCCCACAGGACAAGCTAAACCACCATCCATTCTATGCAGGACCACGTCTACTCCTTTCCCCCACACATCCGTTTTTGATTTCCGAAATGCTGCTTGGAATAGCAATGTCTCAAAAACCGAAGTGCAGCAATGTGATAACGCCCCTTGAAGCCGGACAAGCAAATCAAAGGAAATTGGTCGCCTAGAGTCCCTGGAAGCCTGATTCTTTTTAAGGCCCCGAAGAGCCTGCCTAATCAGAAAGTCTTTGGTGGGATCCCCTGATCCTGTCAATTTAAAAAGGAATGCCAAAGCCGCCATACGTTTCTCAATTACTGACACAGATTTGCCCGTCTCGGCCAACCAAGTCACGTACCAAATCAGAGCAGCCTTCCTATCCTCAATGTCTTTGAAGCCACCCGACCATTCTTCCAACTGTTGCCATTCAGCCCACACTTTACTATACGCTGCCCAAGTAGTTGGTGCCACCGACTTCTCAACCAACTCCATCAATTTACGTTCCCGAGGTCCCAAAGATGATCCGGGAAATGTGAGCCCACCTTTTCCGCGTCCGGCGCCGCCTGCCAAAACCGCTCCCACTGAAAGCGAGAAAGTGCGTCAGCAATGACGTTTCTTTCCCCTGCTACATGATGAGCTCTGCAACGAATATTCAGCTGCAAACAACGCAACACCAGAACCCGAAGCAGCTTAAGGACCGGTGGTGAGGATGCTGACCAACTGTTGATCCCGTGAACGACACTCATGTTATCCGAAAAGAAAACAATACTCCGGTCCCGCAACTCAGCTTCCCAAACAAACAAAGCTACTACTATCGGGAATAACTCGAGGAACGCCAAGTTCCGGATCAAGTCCGAATCGCACCACGCCGTGGGCCATCTTCTCGCGCACCACTGCCCGGCTAGATACGCTCCAAACCGACGCTAGCGGCCGCGTCGGTAAAAAGTTGCAGCTCCTGCGCCGTGGTTTCAGGCGCCTGGAACAATACTGTACCATTGAAGTCTCTCAAAAAAGTGTCCCAAACCTCCAAATCCGCCCGTATATCTTTATTAAGCCGCACGTGATGGTGTGGTGCAGTAGCGCCTGACGTAGCTTGCGCCAACCTTCTACTGAAAACCCTGCCCACTGGGATAACCCGACAGGCAAAATTTTACTTCCCGAGCAACGACTGTATTTGGCGCAAAGTGGGCTTAACAATCAGTCTAATCTTACTGACCTCGACTCTGAGGTCCTGAACCTTGCTGAATGGGAGGCGGCATTCCCCAGCCACCGAATCCACCTCCAGGCCCAGGAACTGCATGGTGGTTGCCGGACCCTCAGTTTTCTCAGGGGCCAAAGGTACCCCAAAAAGTTCCGCAACCTCCTGCAACGTCTTTAGGATGTGGAAGCAGTTATCAGACATGGCTGGGCCCACACACAAAAAATCATCTAAATAATGGACGACTGTGTTTAGCCCTGATTGCTTCCGGACAACCCATTCTAAAAACGTGCTAAACGCCTCAAAATAGGCGCAGGAAATAGAGCACCCCATTGGCAAACACAAATCAACAAAAAAGGCTCCTTCGAACCAACAACCTAATAAGTGGTGGCAATCAGGGTGTATGGGTAATAGGCGGAAGGCCGCCTCGATGTCAGCTCTGGCCATAAGGGCCCCACGTCCTGCCCCCTGAACTAACGCAATGGCGTGATCAAAGGAAGTGTACGACACTGAACACAAGTCCCTGTCGATATCATCATTCACCGACCCGCCTTTGGGATATGATAAGTGGTGGATCAACCTGAATTTGCCGGGGTCTTTTTTGGGAACTACTCCAAGCGGAGAAACTCTCAAATTAGTAAAGGGGGGGTCGGGAAACGGGCCAGCCCTCGGCCCAACTGAACTTCTTTATACAACTTAGTCCGTACAACTGAGGGGAATTCTTGTGCTGACTTCAAATTCCTTAAAACAAGCTCACCCCTTTTCTCTCGGAATGGGATCCTAAACCCGTCCCGAAATCCCCGTTCCAATAAGGTGGCCTCCTTGCGTTTACCGTAGCGGGCGAGCCACGGCCGCATCGCGTCTAGCCTCACCGGTGTTTTCCCCTTTGGAAGCATCACTTGTTTTGGGGTTTCCCTTTCCCTTCTTAAAGCAGCGGACATAAGAGTGTGCCCCACCGCAACCCGAACACTCGTGTTTGTACTTACATGAGTTGCCGAACTTACAGTGGCTGTCGTTAAACAGCCAGCAGTAGCCTGGCTTAATAGGGGCCGAGGAGGCGGAATGTTGCGTCCCCCCGGCCCCCCGTTGAAAGGGGGAAGCTTTCTGAGCCATCATGAGTTTGAGCCAGAGGGTAATGTCCATCTGGTCCCACCGCATGGAAGGGTTAGCTGCCAGACGCTGCCGGAACTGTTCGTCGTAACGCCACCACGCGAGCCCTCCATACACCTTAAAAGCATCCCAAATACCGTCAACATAGCAAAAAAGTGAGGAACATTTTTCAGGGTGTTTTTCCCCTATAATACTGGCCAAAATGCAAAAAGACCGTAACCAGTTACCAAAGGTTTTTGGCAATTTGGAGTATTTTTTTTTCTTTTCTTCCTCCTCTTTTTTGCTATCTTTTTTATCATCCTCCTTTAAATCTATTGTCTCATCCAGGGGGAGGAGGGAAAACAATTCCACAAACTCGCCCTTCCAAATCTTATCTTTCACGTCCTGCTTCACATGAACTCCCAACGGGCCAGCGAATGACACATAGGCATTCTGCCTGGCTGCTTCCGTTACTCCACTTAAAGCCGCCCTCTCGGATTCCCGCTTTTCGATTTCACTTTTCTCACTCGGGGCCTGATCCTTACCCAGACTTACCACTGCCGTGTCACCTACCTCCGCCACTATCTGTGGCACCACCGATTCGGTAACCGCTGATGTTGCACCTGATCCCCCAACCCAAACCCGAGATGGCCCCCCCGCTGCGCCGGGCCTCTGGCCCTCCCAGCCTGCTAAGAACTGCTTCAAACCATTGAGAAGTGAAATAGAATTCTGCCCTTGCATTAAACCCTGTAGCTCACCTCCTGGTCCTGCGGCAGTAGAAACCTCGGGGACCGTCACCAGACTTGCCAGTGGTGTGGATACTCCTTGTGCGGTTCCTGGCCCGTGGGAAGCCGTTTTTCTGCCCACTGTATGTTGTCTGCTGGGTGACTTGCGAGCGTCGTCTCTCCTAACGGTGCCTGATGGCCGACTCCTGTCAACCTTTCGGATCCTGCTCGTAGAACGGCTCCTAGATATCATCGATCTCCTAGACGAGGATCGACTTCTGCTGACCCGTCTGCGGCTGATAGATGAACGGCACCTATGAGATCTCGTACCCCGATCCGTGGAAATGCTTCTAGTGGGCTGTCTGCCCCTTGCCATGCCAGACATGTCCCAGTCCCCGTCGGATTCACTGGAACCATACCTGTAAGACATGCAAGAGCGAGAGTGTTCCCCCCCCTGTCCCTCTCCCTGGGGGGGGTTCTGCTCACGATAGCCCTGCCCTCATCCAATCTGGCCCCATGGTGGGCCGTGTAACTTCGTTGAGATCTGTCGTGGGTGCAAGACCTACTCCTAGACCTTGAGGATTGACACCTACTTCTACCTGACCTCCTGCTAGGGGATCTGCTACGCCGTCTGGTATTCCCATAATCCCGTGGCCTAGCAACTTCTGCCCTCCTGCTGTGATCCCCACCAGTATCCCGAGCGGAGGTGGCCGCCCGTCTCGGGGGATGGCCGGTTTGGGTGTAAGAGGTGGCCGAAGTACCTGGCCTGACATCTTGGGCCGTATCTTGCCTAAGGGTCTCCTGGCCCGACACCTGCGCCGTGGCCGTGACTAAATTGGCATGGACCCCCCCGATTTGATCCTGGGTACCCTTCTTGGAGACCCGTGAAGCAGTCTGCTTACCCTTTGCGGAGGCATTGGGGGCCTTGTTAGTATTGCGCCTGGAAGGAGGGACGGATCCATCCATTCCCTTGCCCACCCGTGGACTGTAATTAGAGGATGGCCCTTTGCGGCCCTTAGTGCTGGCCAAATGCTGGGTAGGAAGCGGTGAAGTAGAAATGTTGGGCCCCTGTGTCCTGATGGCCCCTGGTGAATGAGGCCCACGTGTAGTGGCCCTAACTGCCATGGTGGTGGGAGTGGGGGGAGGCGCAGAACCCTTGTCTGCTTGCGCCCCCCGTGGACTGATGCTCCGGGGCCGACCCTGGGACCCGCTGGGCCCAGGCGAACGAGGCCCGTGCTTATTGGTGCCCCCAGTAGCGGAGCGGGTAATGGCGCGGGACGTTGGGGGAGGGGAGGGGCTTGTGGGCTCCCTGCCTCCCCTTATGCTGCTGCTCCGTGGGCCCCCGGGGGGTGTAACGGCCCCAGGCAAAATCATGGTGCCGTCTGATCCCCCCCCCGAGGCAATGTAGGGCCCGGGGGAAGGTGCGTGGGCGGGAGGGTCCCCTTCCGCCCGTGGTGTGCTGCTGGTAGGCCCCAAGGGAGAGGTGGTGCTGGCCCCGTGGTCAGGACTTACCGGCAATACTTCCCTGCACTGGTCTGCCTGCTCCTCTTCTTCCTGCTGAATCGACAGCCGTCTTCGTCCTCTGCCGACCGGACCCGACGTGGCGCTCCTTTCCTGCGACTGTTCTCTGCGACGACCAGCAGCCGATGAAGAATCCCGCTGGAATCCTGGACTCAACCTCTGCGGCGGACGAGTTCTTCTCGATGGACGACTCCTCACCGTCTGTTCCTTGACGCCGTGAAGAAGATCCCGGAGCTGGTCCTGGAGCCACGAAGATCCGTGACGTTTCGCCGCCTCCCTGAAGTCTCTTACCACGCGGTCCATGCTCGCCTCCATGCTGCTTCCTGCTGCTCTCGCGACCCGGCGCCGACTGGTGAGTATCTTGTGCGCTCTGCCTCCTCGGGAACCTAACAGCCAATCGGAGCACCCCATACAAAAAAGGGGGGAGGGGAGCGGGGAGTGGCCCTCTCCTATCACTGTCAGGCCCTGCTTCCCCTATACGCCTCATTGGGTCCCAGGAAAATCAGGACCAGTCTAAAATGTACTACATACAGTGACACAGTGCTGGTGCCTCATTAGCATTTTGTATAAGGTGTGAACAGATGAACAATGTGGGCAGTTTCAGTCTGGGTCTCAGGTGTGAACAGTACAGTCTTTAGGATATAAACAATAGAGGTGTCACAATGCAGGGGCCAGTTAATCTCTGTAGTGATACCTTTTAAATTTTACAAATGGTAAACAGACACAGCAGGCAGATTTTGAAATGGAGGGCCAAATAAAGGAGGGTGGCGGGCCACCAGTTGGACAGCCCTGCTGTAAATGATATCCTTATAAATGGTGCTTAGTGATGTTGTCAGTTATAATCAGAGTTTAGTGATGTCATTTCTGTCACATGACTCACTGAAACTTGTGTATTATAATAAATAAAGGACACCCTGTTGCAAAATATGAGGATATTAGAAGTCACCACAGAGTTTTAGCATTAACCTTAGATCATAAATAGATCATAAGAGTGACCAAGAGTTCGGACTCCTGCTTTAATATGGTCACATAACTCCTTTGTAACTTATAATGTCCTTATATTTTACAATCAGGGGTACTTCATTCATTATACTGTATATTTTACAAAATGGGGGTATATTATTCCCCATATAATTCACATATTATTCATATGGAACAAGGTACTTCTTCTTTCAAACCCAATTTATTTTACACATGCTGACATCTCTTAAAGGTTTAACGTAAATATTTCCTTCAACAGCAGTGAAGCCCTATTTCTAAGGTTATGTTCATTTCTCTGGGTGGCCAGAGAAGTTCAGCCTGGTAATCACGCTTCTTAGTGTAATATTTTGCCTTTTAGTCCAGGGTTCCATGCCTTAGGTTCTGCCTATTGCTCCTGATCCAAATTAATTGACTTGACAATTGATTGACAAAAATAGCAGTAGTATAAATAATAATAATTAAAACAGAAATTATTATTTATTATATCATTCACAGGCAACATAACTTATCACATTCACCAGTACTAAACTGAACACTACTAACATTGAGTATATTTGCCGCAGTGTAGTAACCCTAGCAACAAATCAGCAATTTGTTTTGAATAGTCTACTACTGTACATTTGGGATAATGGAACCTTTTTTTCTGGTTGCTATGGATTAATGCACTGGATTGGATTTGACTATTATTTAAAATGACCCCCAGTGTATTTTCAAATACTTCCTTTCTTTGCAACTTTTGTACATTCCATAACAACCCCATATTCCCCCCTTTAATATATTTCAGCCACAATGCTAAGGGGTAACAACCAGTGCAAAGTTTGATCCAAGTCTAGTAGTCCACAGCAGCAAATCATATTTGCTTCAAAACAGGAGACTGGTAAATGTTATCTGCACTTATCCCAGTTAATTATGTTAAATAATTCACCTTGAGATACTACACAGTTTGGTGGTAGATAACCACAAACACTATTCCTGGCTATTCTGCTAAAATAATATGCATGATACTGATATTCCAAGTGGCTGTTGGTGAGATCTCTATCCAGGGAGCAGAAAGTGGGGCATGCTCATCCAGAGCTGAGGAGAAAAGAATGTGATTATCTTTAAGTTTAATGGAATAATTTGCCATATTAGTGGCAGATGCACTGCCATTAAACCAGTCTGTTCTAGTCATCATTAACTTTAATTTGTGTTGAGTATGTTATATGTTATCTATCTGTCTGTCTATCTTTATTTAGAGTTTCACACACACACACTCACAAGCAATTCTCTCGCTATTTATAGTGCAAAAATATTACAATTCTCTTTGGCCTCATTGCACGTGTCAGTGTTTTCTGACAGGATGTCACAAGCCATTTATTGTTTTCTCAAACTAAATCCACTTGCAATGTTTTTTTTCTGCCTGTATTAATTAAACTCATGCAGAAGGGGTAGTTCTTGCAATTCTGATACTATATTAGCAATATGGGTCATCCTGAATAGGTTTCCAAAATGGAGACGAATGTGAAAAAACTCTAGCATCAATATTATGGTTTCATAGAAAGGATTTTAATTTGTATTGAACCCCATTATTAAAATGTAGGCTTTCTTATAAATTAAGTGTCCACAAATATGCTACTACTAGAAGATCATATAAACATTAAATACACCTAATAGGCTGATTTTCCTTCCAATAAGGATTAATTATATCTTAATTTGGATCAATTATAAGGTACTGTCTCATTATTACAGAGAAAAAGGAAAACAAAATTGGATTATTTTAATAAAAAAATAAATTTGATAAAAATCTATGGGACTCCCTTTTCATAATTTGACACTTTCTGGATAATGGGTTTCCAGATAACAGATCCCATAACTGTTTTTTAAATCTTTATTTATAAATCCTTATGTTTCATTACAAAAATGATAGATTCTTCAAACAAATGTAAAACACTTTATTAAATAAACTGTTAAACTGGACTTTTTCAGATTAGAATACACTGCGGGGAAGATTTTTTTAAGAGTCAAAATTAAAATTTGAATTAGAATTTTTTTTTTGTCAAAACTTGTGAATTATTCCAACTCGATTAGAGTTTTAATTCGAATTTGAATTAAAATTTCGAGATTTATCATAATCTGGCCCTTTATGAACGCAAATTTGACACCTTAAACCTGCCAAATTGCTGTATAGGTCAATGGGAGAGGTCCAGGGTTCAATTTGGCGATGTTTGTAGCCTTCCTAACATTCAAGTTTTTTTCAGAGAAAAAAACTTGAATCTAGTTTTTTTTAATTTGATTTGAGTTTTTCTAATTCAAATCAAATTTGATTCGAGTTTTCGGGTCGATTCAATTCGTCCGAGCAGAGAAAATTCAATTTTATTAAAAAATTTTGATTGGTCAAATTTCAAATGTATGTGAGTTTATGGGAGTTTTAAAAAACTCACATAAATTTAAATACCGACCCTTAAATACCGACCCTTGATAAATGTGCCTCTGCATGTCACATTCATTTATGAAAAACTTCATGTGCCTACTGACAGCTCAATTAACAGTAATTAGCAAATTACTAAAGTGAAATATGCATTGAAAATACACTCTTCATGATCTCTTTATGATCTACGGTTAACGATAAAAAGATGGGAAAAATCTCATGAGATTAAAAACTAAGACATGCAAAAGAAGGAATAATTAAAAAAGAATAAAAATGTTATAAATATGTTCATTTGGTGGAAGGACTACTGTAGATAGGCAATTCAAAGAAAACAAGAAAAGGATCAAATACTGATGGTATTGACATATTATTCCCTCTATATGTCATATCAATAACCAGGTTGTGTAAAACAGCTTTCCTTGAATGATACATATTGTGCAAGCCCTCAAGAGACAGTAGGTGTTTTGATAGGACTTGGTAGGCCAATTATAGCAAACATGGGCTTTGAGAAGTAAATTAGAAAGTTTGGGGGCACGAAGCTGTAGTATTGAAGGGAAGGACAGTGAGAATGTGCCACAGTTAAAAGTTTGCACTTCATCATGGAGGAAAATAGAATATGAAGGAGTTCCCATGAGCTACTAATTGAACTACTACTAATTGCCCAGATTAGTCATGTGTCATGAAGCAGCATGAAAGTCAAATCACTATAGATAAAGTATTGTAAAAGACTGTAAAAGCCCACTGTGGCATGGGGGAATGGTCAGTGTTCTGTCATTTCTGAACAGAAAGACTAACACAATGTGGTTTGGTGTTGGCAAAGACAAATAAATAACAGAGTTGAAATGGAATATGTAAACATCTCTTAGTTTGTCAAGTAAAGCAGAACCAACCGAACGGGACCTAGATAACCTGAAATGATCCAGAATTACTGGAAAAAAAGAACAGGAATAGGTAGTGAACAGTGAAGCCAAAAACAGATTCTGACAGCAGAATTAAAGTAAAATATGAATTTTAATAAAAGATGAATAAAGAGAAACGGACTACAAGCTAGTTAAGAGCTACTGATGTGATATGTAGTACCATGGACATATGTTGACACTACATACATGTCAGAATGACAGACTTAGGACACTGCTTGTGGAGCTGTCGAAAGAGAAATCATTGGTACAGTAGCAGGATCTCAATTCCAAAATAAAAGCACAATTAATTAATAACTTATTAATAAATGTTTAACTGGTGATACAAAATTTGGTCCAACCTGTGGTCATTTTGGTTTATTTGTTTGCAGGCCGAGGTTTATTAACCAGGCGCCCCTAGACTGGCTCTACTAATCGCTCCCATCCCCTCTCCTTCTCCTTCACCCTTCCTTTCTATGAGCACATGTGTGTGTCTAACCAGTCCAGCTTAGCTCTGGAGACTAGCGTGCGGGAGATTTAAAAATCTCCCATGTCTCCAATGCTCATTTCTACTGGTGACAAAGTAAATATTTCATTGCTTTATCAGGAAGGTATTTTATTGTGTATACTCTGTTCTTTATAAACAGTAGGAATATCACAAGAAGTTTAATTTAATTAGGAAGTCCTCATTGAATTTTTGTGAGACAGTCAGAGCTTCACTGGATAATGACTGCATTGTATTGTCAAAAACTTTGAACATTGTTAACATTAGAATAGATATGTTGGGGGGATATGTTGGGGGCCCTAAAATTAATTTGCTGTGGGGCCCAGTATCATCTAGTTATGCCACTGCTTTTGGTGGTATAATTTCTTTTGCTGAAAAACAAAAATGCTGGAATTTGGGGAGGCTGATTTATTAATTTTAAGGCTTCAAACAATTGTTTTCTAAACCCAATTTTAATACTTTTTTTTTGGATCTCAGCACTTTTTCTATGCATTTCCATAAGATATCCATACAATAAAAGATGCTTCCACCTATTACTATAAATCTATACTGTATTAGAAAGCTTCTTATGTTATAAAACATGTTATGTCATGCAAAGAATAATTTTCACTGGACCCAACCATAAACCAGCCTTAAAAAATATCCTGCCCATCTGTCCACAGAATACAGCTTCTGGCCTTCACTGAGTCCTGATTTTTAGTGATCTTTTCTTAGAATAAAATAACATGGTGAAATTCACACGAACCGTACTTGTATGTTGTGTACATCTGTAATTGTTTGTAGTTCATTATCAGCCTTTCTATTGTTCTTCATCAACCATAAATGGAAAAGCTTGTGGATTTTCATTGCTTCCCTAATAAGCAGAAATTATATTAGTTGTGAGGCTGGATTCTTGTTGCTACTGCTATACTTTATTACTCATTGACTTCATCTCTTGTAGTCTGTCCTTAAAGTGGTCTAGCAGATAAGGGCAGTAAGCCTAGCAACTAGATAGCATGGAAAACTTAATATACAACCCCATATTTGATCCCACTGAATAACACTATTCCAGAGACGGCTTTCTGTTGTATCCACAGCTAATATCACTAAGCCTCCAAGGAACACATACAGTAAAGAGGGGCCAGAAACACTTCCAGGAAAAACCAAGAGACTCATCAAACAAGAAAACCACCAAAACCCAAAAGTTATATAATATTTAAACAGAAATGTTCTACTTTCAACTGGACTTTTGCAGTATTGTACAGGTTTTATAGGAGGCTTAACAAAATGTACTTTTTTTTGTTAACTCTATTATAGGTCATTTTTATCCTTTGCCTACATCCCTTTGCCTATGCTAGGGAGACTACAAAAAATATAAGCCTTGCATTTCTTTTTTATGATAAATGTTGAATAAAGTTGAACAAAATGTGACAATAATATTGTATGTAGGTGAATGTTATTGTCAAAGGGCATGAATACAAATGAACATTGATGCATAAAAGTATATATAAAATGTATATTATACATATATATAATGCACTTGAAAAGAGATAGCTATACTATGGAGCCAGAATGTATATAACCTTCAAATATCTATACTTTTTTTTACCAGGATGTTTACATAGAAGTGGATATAGGAAGAAGAATAGAGGAAGAAAGACATTAAATCAAGAGCATATAGAGCCAGTGTATTTGTAATGTAGCCAGGGTAGCCATGCAATGTTACAATTCTTAATTTTTGTTATAGAAATGAAAAGAAGTAAAACCCCTCTCTATTCAATTGGCCACCAATTAAAGAAAATTCAAGTATTAGTGCAGCAGTGTCAGAGTTTATTAACAGTTTCGTTAACGGTTACTAACCCAGTGTTGCTTCAATTATTGGGCAGCCATTGCTGGGTTACCCAATAAAGTGCTATGTGCTAGGTGCTAATAATTCATTAGCAATTAAATATCATGTAACAGGATTAATTAATATTGTGCTATAAAGTGCTAGTGCTTCAAATGAAATTAAGAAGTTAACTTAAATAACCAGGATTAAATTGACCCAGGTGAGATTAAAGTTAATTCATTATTATATATCACACATTAAAATCCATTCATTATAGAAGATTGTAAATAACTGATTAACTGTTAAAAAGTAAACTTTACTAAATTCATTAAAATTGCTGCAAATCAATTAAGGTAATCTTTGAAGACTGCATGAAAATTGGTGAGTAATAATTAATCCATACACCCCCGTTAAAGTTATAGGGTGTTAAAAAACGTTTGCATAAAATTATTCAAAGGAGACCAGCATTGAAAGAGAAAGGAGGAATAGGAAAATTGTTAGAGGTGGAGAAGTCCCAAGTTCTAGCTGCCTGTATTTTTCTAAGTCTGGGACCCCACACGGAGGAGAAAGTAGGTCACTGGGGACTGTAGTCTCAATTTTACCTTGCTATCTTATAATTCGGAGAGCTAATCTTCCCTATAAAACTACAAATCCCACAGTGCCATTGGATAACAGGTAAGATTATAAAAGAAGAATCAATGCGGTCGCAAAGGTTTAAAATCAATAGGAAATTATTTTGCAATAGTAAAAATAAGGAAAGCGCCCAGGAGACTTCACAAAAAGCGCTTCCCAGTGTGCCAACACGTGTTTCGCCTGCTGGCTTTGTCAAGGCAAAATCTAAAAGTGACTCGTTTGGTGTGGTATCTTTATCACTTGAATTCTTAATTTTTATAGTGGTCACTGCACAGAGTTGGCTTTATATTTACAATACTTAGGTATCAAAACCCAAGCCATTGTTACCGCTCACACACAAATTTTGAAACCAGCGCACACAACAGATTGTGGTGTGCACAAAGAATTCTGACCGGAGTACACACTTTTCAAAAACTGCCCACAAAAGTTTAAACGGGGTGCACACAACTTTTTTTTCGCACATAGTTAAGAAGGAATTAGAGGGAACATTGGTTGTAGGTTCTTTACCCAGTCCCATGCCACCATAGTATTAGTCATAATGGGGGTGGTCCATCATGTGCTTAACTATTACAGTACCGAGTGTAGGTGAAGTAAATGGGCTAATGAGTTCTGCTACTCTATTCACATCCAGAATTTTTCTTGGATCAAGCATTCAATGGTTTTACAGAGCAAGGAATAATATTTCAGTAAATCCAGCAGGTCAACTCTACCTTTATGTCACAGCAAGATTAGTTGGAATTTTTTTATTAGTAATCAGTAGTGATGGGCGAATCTGAACGGTTTCGCTGTAAATTCACGAAATGGAGGAAAAATTGGCAAAAGCATTGAAGTCAATGTGCGTTTTTCATGTGACATTTTTCAAAAAGCGCAACATATTTTTTTATACTATGGATTAGAGTATATGGGCATTTTTTCACTGCAAAATATTTTGCTCATCCCTACTGATCAGCAAACACGGTGCCTGCACAGCTCCTTATAGACAGGGGGAGGGCTTTGAACTAATTTGTTGATGTCAAAGGCAAGGAGTAGGATGATGCTTACATGAGATTTTTTTTTCTGACTAAACAGACCAAAACATTCTAGTATGGATTCTGAATATATTTTGCCACAGGTAAAAACCATGAATGTAGCCTCAAAAAACTCTCCTTTAAGAAAGCTGTCTGGCACATGGACCTGTAGCACAAACCATAATAGAGGCTTTCCAATGCATATTTATGGATTCGATCTTTGTAAGTAATTATTTAAGGGCAATGGTGTATAATGACATTTCTTTTGTTTTGTCAGGGGGAATCTCTTGTCCTGTATACTGGAAGGCATGTATTGCTTGCAAATGCAGAGTCATGAGTTTTTGAAATACCTGTCACCAGGCAAGACATGAAGCATCATGGCAATTGCCAATCACACTCATTTGGGGGAAAATTTCTAGTGTTTTTTCTCCCTTCCACGAAATGACAAATCACTGGAGCGACTACATGAACATCACTTGTGTGCAATTACCCTTAGGTTGAGTTCCAGCCTGATGTAGATATGTCATACTGTGGTTTTCCCATTTGTAGTGGAAGAAGTGGTAGTTGATTCTTTGTCAATGCAGATAAAAGAGCAAGCAGAATAGTGGCAACATTTGACTAGACTTACAGAATAGATATTAATGAGACATTAAATAACCTTTAAACATAGTCTCTACCAGAGACACTAAGCTGTGGAGCTTTTTCAAGTAGCTAAAGGTCAGAGCAATCTAGAGCATATAACAAGTGGAACAAGTACATTGACATCAACATTACTTTTAGTGAGTCATTTAGACCACGCAAGCCATCATTTTATATAAGCCAACCTCATTCCCCAATAGAACAAGTTATACAGTGTATAGTCAAAGAGTGATGGCGTCGGAGTTGGAATGGAGTTTAAACAATCAAAAGAAAGGTCCTAAAGTACAGCTCTCATTGAGTCCATTAAAAAAGGTCCATTAAAAAACATAACTCTGCTGCTTGTCATCCTTTCTTTGTAAAAGGAAAGTGGTCAGTTAACCTTAATAATTTATTAATGATATTTAATTGAGCATTTCAACAGAGGTACAATGTTTATGAACACCAAATCTCTAAATAAACCGAAAAAGCAATTTATCAAACAACCTTTGAAGTTTCACTCAATGTAAGAAATTAAATTCTGACACCAATAACATTTCTACATTCTTTGCTCACATCGCCACACTTAGGCAGGCGAAAATTCGACAGGACAACGCTAATTCACTAAAATTGTTGTAAAATTGTTGGCTAATTTGCACGGGAAGTTACATTTCAATGGACATATATGTTGCAGCAAATACATTACACTACACAAGCCCAGGGAACCTTAATAAAAGAAAATAGAGTAGTTATAATGCCCTACACATGTGCCCAGTGTATAGTTTATGTGCCATATGTAAGGAAATGTAGGGGGGGAAGCCGGGTAGCCTAAAAATAATTTACGATCTTTTGCAGCCTATCACCCTGAAAACTGAAAAGTTTTTGGGACGTCTCAATTTTTTTTGAGGAACTCCTATCTACTCTATTGCACTTGCGCCTGGTCTCAGGTGGCGAAGGCAAGTCTGGCGCAAGGTAACATTCATTAAAATCCGTATTTTAGTGAATTTGCGCAGTAATGTCCATTCACCAGAGCGAAGATTTGCCTGGCGTTAGAGTGCGAAGTAGCGCTAGAGTCTATCTCCTTTCCTAGCAAATTTACGCCAGCGCCCGTTAGTAAATTCGCAAAGTCCCGAAATTACATCACACTGGCGAATTTTCACCAGCGTTAGTACCCTTCGCCCTTTGGTAAATTTGCCCCATAGACTATGGTAAATATGTTTCCCCCATTTTAGTAGCAATATGCAGGATTAATGAATACAACCCCGGCCCTTATATCTCCTGAAAGTAGGTCAGTTGCAACAAAAAAACTAGTATATAGTGCACATTGGTAACCAACATGTGTGTCTCTAATGCAACAGTTAGGGGTCATTTACTTACTGCAAGTGCAAATTTGGACATGATAGCCATGTTTTTATACACACAATGCAGTGTTTTACAATTGATGCACTTTAATGCAAATCAGACACAATTACAGACCACTGTAAGAACCCTAAAGTCACCACCTAGTTCGGAGGTGGTGGTACCTGCAGGGTTCCCACAGGGCCTGCATTACTAGGCACAACTGCGCTCCATTTGGAACAGAAGGCAGGAGAAGTGCAATGGTTCTGGGCACAAGGAAAGCATCTTGATGTAAAGTAACTTTAATGAATAGATTTCTCTTACGCAACTGACTGTGGCCAAGCACAACTGTAATGAGCTAAGTAAATGCCACCTCTGTTTTTTTTAATTCACAAAGTCAGTCCCAAACTATGGAGTACTAGAAATATGGTACCAGGATGAGTCAATTTATATCAATGGGGCAGGTGCATCTTTTTAAATAAATCTGTTTTGCCGCCAATGAGGCCAAATCTGTGACATGGGTCATGGGGAACCTCACATGGTGTGATATGAACTAGAGCAAGTTAAGTTCAAGGAGAGGCAATAAAGCTTAAAAAATATTCAGATGAATGTCTAGGTCAATGTTCCCTTTTAGGAATACGCTTGTGCAGCCTATACTGTTTGGAAACGACTGATTATCTTTTAAGAACTTAAGGGGCCTCAGGCTGTTCCTTTCAAAGGGATCTTATGTCACATGTTTGATTGCTTTTATCTGGGTACCTGAAATAATACTGAATTGGCTTTAGGCAAAGGGTATTATAAAGTTTTGTATATAGGAACCTCATGAACAATAAATGAGTAGAGTTCATTATACTGGGAAATTTTTTCCTTTTTTTTTCCAGTGCTAAAATTGGAGTCCAAAGCGGTGAAGACATTTTGAAATGAGGCCAATAGTTTAAAGGTGCTGAGATATTACCAATATGGATCAGCTATCAATTAATTCATATCATTAAGATTTACTACTGCAGGTGCACTGCCATCATCCAGCCTTGGCAAAAGCATTCATTGATAAATATTACTCCATTTAAAGACTTTAAAATGTTACATTTCAGTGTTTGGGGGGGGGAGGATGCCATTTTTGTAAAAGAAAATAGAAATAAATAGGTTTCATAAGAGTCTCAAGAACAACTGCAGGCTGGAGAAGTAATACGTACTGTAGCTGTTATGGTATTTTTAAGTAACTGCCACTTCAGTCAAAGAATCAACAGCTGAAGTGTATTGGATTCACCGCAGATGGAAAAAGATATTTTCTTTCCAATATTTCAGAAACTGCTTGATATACCCAAACATATAATCGCACACTTCTATTATCATAGGCTATCTGCCATCATCTGTAGCAAAAAAAGCTTTTAAAAGAATTAATTTTGATACTGTTGATGCAGTATACAATTGAAAGTGTCATTTTTGTACAAAGTTCAGCAAAATTATATATATATATATATATATATATATATATATATATATATATATTTAAACACAGTTTAATGCATTATTTTTAAAGTATAAACATGAATTAGGATATAGTTACATAGTTACATAGTTAAATTGGGTTGAAAAAAGACAAAGTCCATCAAGTTCAACTCCTCCAATTGAAAACCCAGCATCCATACATACACCCACACCTACTTTTAATTAAATTCTATATACCCATACCTATACTAACTATAGAGCTTAGGATATGAAGTTAAAACCATCATGACTTATGTCATTGCCACTATTTTAAGCTGGAATTGAATGTACAGACTAATTTTCCATGTAAAAGACTCATGTTTCATAATCAGGTCCCAGTCAGCTTTAAGAAAATGCCTCTGAAGATTTCCCCATATAGAATACATTTGCCTCTTCTCATGTCATCTTTCTACATCAACCACAGCTGTGAACACTGGCATGCCTGGGATTTGCACTACATAAAAATGTAACCTGAGAAATGTCTTTTTTTCCATATGTGATGATTTTCTCTGTTGAAATGAAGCAGTGTGTTCTAATATATGCATTGTTGTTTTTCACAAACACTCTGGAAGGCTTAACATGACTCAAAAGTCCTTCTGGAACTGACTAAGATGAAGCTAATTTGGGCTTTACCTCGTGGATTCCTTTTATTTATTCAAGCTAAGAATTGTAATTAAATGAATAATGTCCCATAAGGTTGAAGGACGTAATTCTTTTGAATTTGTCAGTGAAAATAGCTCTTAATCTGCTTAAACCCTTTTTTGGGGGAAAAAAAAGATGTCTGGTGATACGTCAACATTGAATGATCATAGTAATTTAAGGCCTTCGTTAAAAACAACACAATTAATCAAGGAAATAACTCTACAGTGGCCAAATGAAGCTACATTTTTGAAAGTAGTTCAGTCCCGCATGTCACACTGCTAAACCTATAATCTGACAGTAAATTTTACCTATATGCTGCAATGAACCATCATAGGCTGAACTGTATATTTCTTGAATGCAATAAAGCACTTATCAGCATAAGTAAATTCCCCACGCTTTATTATATGAAGCTCTCTATGTGTCACTCCAACTGCCATCTAGAAAGCAAGTGCTTCAGGTGCTTATTACTAAAACAGATTGCGTTGCTTGAACAATGTGAGTATAATTATCTGTTTTCTGATTTCAATAAGCGTGACCTATGCAGTCGCTATCTTTCCAATTAATTACTGTCCCAACTAATAAAACCCTGCCAGTAATCACAAAAAGGTAATATACTGTAGCCTAGCCACCCCAATTCAATGGCCAATACAACTCTGTTAAATAAACACATACGTGGCAGAAGATAATGTTTATATAGAATATATACATATAAAGCATTGTTCTCCTTTCACTCACACAAAGCTACACTGTCAGCTGTAAATGGCAAGAAATCTCCTGCTGTGTCCTCATTAGATATTGCAGATTTGGAACGAAAATCAAAATTTAAGGTATAGTAAAATGAAAGTATATTTGCATTGTTTACATATCACATTTATTACACCTGTTCATTTATTGATTGTATGCTAAAAGTACAGTGCCATTTTACTGAGTTTGTTTAATATTTGCCCCAGTGTTTTGATTTGATGCTTAAAGTGGCATTAGATCCAGACACTTTATTTTCTGGGAACAAGTATCCTGGAATAAATCTGTCTGTTGTGGTAATGGGTTCACACTATTGTGAAATGAAAGGCATGTAAAGCTTGCACACAAGGAAGAGCATACAGTTAATGCTGCACAGAAGCAATTGGTGTTTGAGATCTTCCTTTGGTATTCCGCTCAGTATCTAAACTGTTCTTGAAATTAGATTTATTAGGAGCTTATTTTTTCCTTAGGGCTACTATGAGTATTATAATTGCAGATGAAGGCACAGGCTGTGCAGGAAAATGTACAGTGATAGCTTTCATTGGCTAACAAAATGACAGCTTTCAGATAAGCGAGCCAGGAAAAGTTATCACTTTACTCTACATTTGCCTGCTTTTATCCAAAGCTGAATACTAGAGTGTGGGAAGCCTTGGGAAGAAAACACAGAACTTTCTAAAAATCAGCAGTTTAGGAACCCTAGTCGCTAGGTTGCAAATATAGATACTCTTGACTGAATACCTGCAGGAATATATAGCATATACAGCACCTGTCATTGCAGCCTTCCGGAGGATTAACAATCCTTAGAACAGGCAACGCTATTATGCTAAAGTCTCCCTCTCCAGGACCATGGACAGAGACAGAGGGAAAGTGCATGGAGCCTATACAGTTGGCACATTTTAACGGGTGCCTATACTAATAGTACTGAGTAGTGGGTGCAACTACAAATAATACATAGTAGTAATGAGTGTCTATACTAATAGTACTGAGTAATGGGTGCAAATACAAATAAGACATAGTAGTGAGTGCCTATACTAATAGTACTGAGTAATGTGTGCAAATACAAATAAGACATAATAGTACTGAGCGCCTATACTAATAGTACTGATTAGTGGGTGCAAATACAAATAAGACATAGTAGTAATGAGTGCCTATACTAATAATAGTACTGAGTAGTTGGTGTAAATACAAATAAGACATAGTAGTAATGAGTGCCTATACTAATAATAGTACTGAGTAGTGGGTGTAAATACAAATAAGACATAGTAGTAATGAGTGCTTATACTAATAATAGTTCTGATTAGTGGGTGCAAATACAAATAAGACATAGTAGTAGTGAGTGCCTATACTAATAATAATACTGAGTAGTGGGTGCAAATACAAATAAGACATAGTAATGAGTGCCTATACTAATAGTACATATTAAAGAGTGCGTGTATAAACAGTGCTTTCTGGAATTGCGCGCTTGTGGTGCAATTTAGCGCTCAAGAACGGAGCACAAGGCATAGTATTCTATACAAGACCTGATGAATTCGCCGCTGTGCTGTGACTCCCTTTCCAATCACTCCCAATCAACTCACTCCAGTTTAAGCAGCGATTGTACAACACTTCAGCCTGTAGCAGCATCGTGAAAACAGAAAGAAAATGCTCCACGTACCTTTAGCGCATTTAACCCACGAGACTCTCGAATGTGTCTGTTGAAATCCTGGCAGTGTCCATGAGTTTTCTATAGCTGTATTTATATTTGTATTACTATGGATAGAAGGAACAAAAGAATCGCACGAAAAGGAAAGATATTGTGTAGATTCTCCCGCCGATATCGTGAAGATTGTAGGACTGAGCGAGCAACGCCCCCTTAAAAAGCAACTCCACCTTAAGACGAGCGCACATGGCTCGTGGGGAAACAAGTGAGAGCTCAGTATAAAGATCCGTCAGAGCGAGCGCCGGGCAAGGGAATGTGCAGTCACTCAGGGCTTCTATGAGACGGGCGTTTGGCTTGGGCACTACATGATATAGCAGCAGCTTGTGTAAAGGTCAGTGCCATCTTGCGGCCAATCATTGCTCCTCAGAGACTGGCGACTGACTAACACAACATAGGGCACAGTGTGGATTCCTTCTATAAAGCAAACACACAATATAGGGTTATTGTCAGTCCTTACACTGTGGCAGGAGAGCTGCTCAGACCATGGACTTGTTCAGAAGCAACTCTGCTGACTTAGCTTTAAAGGAACGTATAGTCGCTGGCAAAGAATATTTGTCGCAGTCTTATTGTGTCGCTCATGTGTTTATGGGAGGTGAATATGGAGGAAACAATATGTGCTTTAATTTAGATTCGTATTAGGGGGAGAGTGAAGATGACAGTTTGTGATTAGGGTGATACTGATCCATTTATGAGAGCATTTAAAGGGAAGTGATTGGGATTGAACACAAATCCAGGACTAGATTAATACCCAATGACACTGGGTTACATTCACTCATTGGTGAAAAGGACAGGTCTAATGGAGACACATAATGTGGGGTAGGCTGAAGGAATGAGCTGGCTCTTGTCTGAGCAACAAACATCAATTGACACTGAAGGCAGCAGCAAATCAAGCAGTTACAAGAAGGACCTGACAGCAATTGGTAGAGGTGTCCTGGCACTGTTACATTGTATTACTCTGTTCTCTTCGCACAACTCTATGCCCTGCATGGCAATACTTGGATTTATCCAATCCATAGTTGCAGATGTTAGTAACATATTTACCCAATAATATCAAATAGTCCCTAGAGCAGGGAACTTACTGTACCTGGATATCTGTGAAATCAGGAGACATGGATGGCCAAGCCATGCTAGTGCAGTTCATTTACAACACTGCTATTCCCTATAGTAAACATGCTAGTGCAGTTCATTTACAACACTGCTACTCCCTATAGTAAACATGCTAGTGCAGTTAATTTACACCACTGTAACTCCCAATAGTAAACATGCTATTGCAGTTCATTTACAACACTGCAACTACCTTTGTTAACCATGCTACTTCAGAGCAGTTAATTTACAACACTGCAACTCCCTATAGTAAACATGCTAGTGCAGTTAATTTACAACACTGCTACTCCCTATAGTAAACATGCTAGTGCAGTTCATTTACAACACTGCAACTCCCTATAGTAAACATGCTAGTGCAGTTCATTTACAACACTGCAACTCCCTATAGTAAACATGCTAGTGCAGTTAATTTACAAAACTGCTAATCCCTATAGTAAACATGCTAGTGCAGTTCATTTACAACACTGCAACTCCCTATAGTAAACATGCTAGTGCAGTTCATTTACAACACTGCAACTCCCTATAGTAAACATGCTAGTGCAGTTCATTTACAACACTGCAACTCCCTATAGTAAACATGCTACTGCAGTTATTTACAAAACTGCAACTCCCTATAGTAAATATGCTAGTGCAGTTCATTTACAACACTGCAACTCCCTATAGTAAACATGCTAGTACAGTTCATTTACAACACTGCACCTCCCTATAGTAAACATGCTAGTGCAGTTCACTTACAACTTTAAGATCAAACTGTTGGTCTCCTTTGGATTAGCTAAACCTGAACCCCCTAATTGTTTTCCACCTCTGGATGACTTGTTTGGAGAAGGTTCATATAAAAGGTGAATTTGCCACGTTCATTGAGCGACAGCTTGGCATCGCATTTTCTTCCTTGGCAGAATCGCAGACGCACTTTGTGTTGGAGGCAATGGTTGTACAGTAAGTAGCCAGCAGATGGCGCTGATCTGCAGACAAAATGTTACAGTACGGGGGATCTGAGAACTGCAGGGCGATTTAAACTTCCCCACGCTCCAAGATGCTGTCAGCTCCGGCAGGTTTTATCTCTCTCTCCCCTGTGCTTCTATATTTAATTGCATTTCTCTCGGGATTACTAGGCAACACTCCCCCACATGGCTAACAAGAAGGTGATGTTTGTGTGTAGACAGTGCGATGTGCAGCTCAGTTTAGGCTTCTGTTAAGGTGGAGCTGAGCTTTAGGGGGCGTCGCTTGATCCTCAGCAATCTTTACAATCTCAGGCTGAGGAATGACTGGAGAAATGCCCCATTCCCTCTCCTGCTTCTTTCATTCGTCGTCAGCTCATCCTAGCCATCTGTTATTTGCAAAGGGAAGCAGAGCCTGAAGTCCAGACCAGGTACATTGCATTTGCCTCTGTGTGTCCTCAGTGTGTGCCCAGTATATACACTAGTGTGCCTGCTGCTACCCTGTCAGTAAGAGTGGTTGGGGTGGTGATAAGAGAGGGAGGGGGTGCTTCAGTTGGGGGAGAGTTTGCCAGATTGGCACCTGAGTAACACCCATGCTCTTTATACCATGCATGCTTAAGAGCAAATGCAGTTGGCAGCTGTGCAGCAGATGGATTTTATAGGTGTAGAGTTTGTTGGACTTAATTAATGCTATGAAGGGTTGTGTTTTATCTCTTTAAAGTACAAAATTTCAAGTGCAGTTTTACTGTAAACATTACTTTGGACGTCACAGCCTGGGGGGCTGCATTTTAACTTTATGTGTCTGTGGAACAATTTTTATTGGCATTTTCCTTCATTAAGCTGAATTTGGCACCATAGGTCCTAAGAGCAGACCCTGCTGTCTCCCTTTCCCAGTGTTTTCTGCACAACTGACACCTTCCTGTTATGGATACAGTGTGTTCCTCGCACAAGCTGCTCTCCACATACATTATGTCATGTCCAGACCCTTTGCATTCTGAATGCTCATACACTTTTGCCTGCGTGACTTTTAGACAATCGTTTGGAAACATTTTCTACAGTATACATTTCTAAATGCCTCCTACGACAACAGACAACACCACCTTTTAGGCTTATAATGACTATATGAATGTGTACAATTCTTGGTCTTGCTCTTCACTAGCTCTTTGGTTTTTTTTTCACTTAAACTGACAGTAAGGAATGACGGTCAGTTGGGAAGCCTATTATTGACTGTAACCTACTATAATTAATCATTATAGCACCCTGTGAAATACATGAATTATAGAGGCCATTTTTTCTGGGTTTTCTTTAAAATGGCCAGTCCTGACGTGTCAGCACAATATAACAAGTTGAATTTATTGAAGAGACAGACTAAAAGCATTTTGTGAACTTCCATGTGCCTAGCATAGATTAGCTCTGCATGGCTGGCTACAGTGCTGGGAATGTGCTGGCCAATCTATTAACTGAGGCAGCTATTGCAATTAAGAGTATACTGTATTATAAGGTAATCATACTAGGGGCACTGTTGTCTTACCTGCCATCTGTACCCCAGTAAATGCCATTTCACTTTTTTCTTCATTCCTTCCTTCCCATGCAAAGTACTGACCACTGACAGAGCAAGGGTAGGAAAGTAATGGCACTTGGTTACGTACTGTATAACCTTTATTCCAATCATAGTAATCTCATTTATAAGCATTTATAAGCATGCATTCCATTTATTCAGCCTATTGAAAAAAGAAGAGAAACAAAAAGCTGAACATTTAAGAATGAGTAATTATTTGTGTAGGCAATTTTAAATACCCTGCTTTCTGCACATAATTACTTGGACATACTATGTGCTCTAACAGGATCCTCAATGTGCCTTTATGAAATCATTACTGGGCACATCCTTCATCAGCCACAAATCTGCAGTCAGACCAGCTGTGATTGGCTCACCTGTCAACAAGGATCCTATCTACTGTATCATCTATCTATCTATCTATCTATCTATCTGTCTATCATCTATCTATCTATATATCTATCTATCTATCTTATCTATTTATCGTCTGTCTTCTTTCTCACCCTCTACAAATATATCAGACAAATATATCAAATATAACAGACCAGCTGTGATTGGCTCACCTGTCAACAAGGATCCTATCTACTGTATCATCTATCTATCTATCTATCTATCTATCTATCTATCTATCTATCTTATCTATTTATCGTCTGTCTTCTTTCTCACCCTCTATAAATATATCCTCTAAAATTAACCCAAATGTTTTTTCTCCATACCATAGAAGTAAAATTAATAAAAGTTCAGACAGACCTTTGCACTCTTGAAGATGCAGCATTAGGACCACAAACACCATTATATACCAGCTACGCCTTTGAAGGATATAGTGGATTTGGTATTTCTGCAATATCTTGAGAATCAAAGGATTACCCATACACCACAATAACCGACACAAAAAGCAAATTGAGCCTGTTTTTATTGCAAGAATTCTTAAAGGGATCTTGAGATGTGACATCTGTCCAGTCAGAGGTGATGACCACCGCATTTGCATTAGCATTTTAACATATTATTCACACTGAATCCAAGGCCAGTTATACAGGTGGTTTTAAAGTAATTGAATCTATCACACACACATATAATTTATTTTCCTTTCTTTCATCTTCCTTCTGCTTGTTCATAGGTGTGTTTCAAGTTACCTCTCTGTCACTTTGCAATTGGTCACACAAATATTGATGTGCTGATTATCTGCACCAGTCATGTGTAACATATTCAGAGAGACCCTGCATTTTTTCATGCATAGGATAGTAGTAAAACACAATGCAACATACGTAAGAATTGTAGAAGAAAATATGGGAGAAGAAAACTTGGTCTGTTAATGAAAACACAAGAACTAAGCCCAGAAATGCAGATGTTGACTGACTACTATTGCTTAACTTGTATGGATGCTATTCCCAATTTCTTAAACATGTTTACATTTCACTTTAAATGGTCAGTGGGGTATTTGGCCATATTTTAAAGGAGAACTAAAGGCTAAAAAAGAATATTGCTAGACATACTCATACTATATACTATATCTCATTTTGAACATACTCTACTAACCCATAGGTCCAGCAGTCAGTGGTACTGCACATGCTCAGTGTGTTCTGGGTTGCTGTTAAGCTAAGCTTAGGGGGCTATCAGAAATCATAAAAACATTAGCAGAAAATTAGGGTACATTTTTCATAAAAACAGTGGCTACAGAAATAATTATTAATCAAAATGTCAGTCTGGATAAATTACTAATCAGCCTTGTATGTGTATAAAAGATGATGACCAGCTATTGGTTGCATCTTCAGAGGCGCAGGCCTTCCCTGCTAAAGGACTGTGGTGGGTTTGGGCTGGTACAGAAGCCCAAAATATAGGGTCCAACTTTTCTAACTAGAGTTTTAGTTCTACTTTAATGGATGCACTGAGTTTGTCTAGCACTGCATAGCTAAAGTGATTAGTCTAGTTGCAAAAGCTATATTTGCCTCTGGTGCTCTACTTCCGACTTTTAAGCAGTCTTCAGTTCTCCATGATGCCTTCTAGTAAGGCTGGTTCCCCTTTGTTTAGGTCTGTGACTTAGGGCTGGTAGCTTTACAAGATTCACTAGGTCATTCTTGTTGATGGCATTATTCACACTCACACACAACTTAGTCAAATATTAAACCGTTTTATAATCAGATGGAGTAGAACACAGCCAATGTATTCCCAATGTCTTTGGAAGCAAACGCAAGCAAGGAATGACCCCTGACCAGCTAGCTGGCTAACCCTGTGCTTTCTATCTTTGCAGTTACCCATAGCAACCAGCAATTATCTTTGATTTATCAACACCAATTACTATAATGAATATTAATGACTGGCTGCAAATGTGTGACTGGTTGCTATAGTTGCTGGACTTGTGCAGCTTGCACCCCTGTTAATGAATCAACTTTTTAAAGGGATGGCAGAAAAAAGTAGACATCACCCCAGTCTCTAAGCACTATGCCATTAAGGAACCTGATCCATGCAGGAGATTGGCACTGCTGGCATGAGAGGGGGGCTTTGTGCGGGGAAAGGCATGGGGCAACTGCTTGGAAAGGTAATTGATACCCTGGTTTAAGACTAATCTCACCCCATACACAAATACTTATTGATACCTTGTCTTAAGACTTTTCCCACGCCATACACAGGGGAAAAAATATTTACACCTTTTTGCACATAGTGCTAATTTGTTTACTTCCACCTGTGTCAGTTATATACAATAGATCCCAAATACCACTGGTCAGATGCTCATTTGCTATGTAATCCACAAAGAGTTTAAATGAGTTCAGGGTACAGCAACCAATGATTGCAAATATGTTTTATGTCCACAGTAGCACAACATGTTTTAGGAGCCAAGGCTCTGATTCAAGGACAATTCATTATCTGCAATGAATAGACGCACAAAGCAACAGTATCACCATTGAATCACAGCAAAGATCTGATACGTTGCTATGGGTAACCATGTTGGCATTTAACATCATCTATTTGAAAATTGAATGTTTAAGTAATCAATTAGGACCAAACTCAAGTATGTACCATTCTGCAGATCTTAGGATACAATCAATACCGATAATTGATTTTTTGGTAGCAATCTGTATAGCCCACAAGGACATTTTCAACATGATGCAGTTCTAAAGGTCTAAAGTGTCATTCATAGACAAGGCAGGGTAATATAATATAAGTGCATAGTTAACTTTTGTAACCCATTGGCCAATTCATATGCTACAAGTTACTACAAACTAACTGCCACACTCAGTAATTATGTAATTATGCAGGATAAGTTCCCAACCAATAACATTGTTACACAAATACTTTTATTGGGTTCAATATTTGGATGTTTTCTGTTGCATCCATTTCTCTTTGTGATGTAGGATATGAAAAGATAAAAATTAGTCAAGGTTGAACATTCTCCAAGTTAGATGAGCTATTTCACTACTAAGCAATGTTTTTGATTCAATTTAACTTTGTATCATTGTCATTTACACAAAGGGCTTTGTTCAGTGAAGTGCCATTCAGCAAAATCTCATAAAAGTCACAATAAACGTCATCTGACAAGGCTGTACCTGAGACAAAATTGTAAAGGCATGAGTGTTAACTGGGCTTTTTTAATTTAATTTGTAACTGAACAGATCTCTTTGTAGATCAATCAAAATCAGGATTTGGAATCATGGGTATTCCTTCCACGTCCATCACACCACCATGCTCAACTGCAGTCATCACATACACAACACAAATAGGGATGGAATTAATGTAGGACAGAACAGGCATTAGAAATGAAACCAAAGAGTCACAGGTGTCCTTTAGAAATAGGAAAAGTGCCTAACACCACAAATGATGTTTTGCCTTACAGATAGTTTTAGTATTTACTGTATTTTAGGGAAGTCCAATTTGTGCTCCTCCAGCTAAAACTAAACTAAAACCCAGGTTAACATGGCAATTTGTATTACATATGTGCACTGGAGTATCTTAGACTTGGCATCAGCAGAGGGAGGTGAATTTTTTTTAGGGAGGCTACCAATGAAATGCTTTCCAATGAAGAACTCAGAATTAGATATTAATGTTTAGTGGTTGTTCTCTTTTTGCGGAGGCTAAGAATCGCTAAATCTCCATTATTTTGTGCCCATGCTCGACATCCCTGAATGACATACATATTTTCTCTTATGGCGATGACAGATGGGATGCTTTATCACCTATGGGAAATCTCTTCCTTCATGAGCAACTTATCCTTCCAGCTCCATTGGAATCACTGTAAAATGAAAAAAAACATGTAAAATGTTTTGTATAGATTTTGGTGTGATTGCTAAGGATCACTGCATGTAAAGGGTTTTACATTGAGAGATTTGGAAGTACGGGGATTTTTGGGCAATGTGATGCCCTTAGATTGAGTCTGAAGCCTTCCTACAATTCTGGGGCCCTACTGTCTCTAAATTCACCCTTGAACACAAACCATAGAAGAAGCTCACTGACCTAATGTTTTACTACTTTTATTCAATTACAGCAGCTGACTGACACAAGTTGAGGATGTCTAGTATGCTCTCTACTATTACAGATTAAGCCAATTTTTGCTAATTTGTTTAAGATTTAGCACTGAATTCAAAACTTCAATATAATTGTCACTAAGACAAATCTTCTGTATCCTAGTAAATTGTGCCACAGTATCCTGATCTATGTGGAAAGGGCAAATGCCTGGTTCTAACTTTGCAGCTTTGTACTGAAATGATGGGGTCCAATCCAGATTGCTATGGAACTCAATAACCAAGGTGCAGCTACAAAATATCATAACATACAGTCTGCCATTTTATCCCCTTTGCCCACTTTGTTGCGCATTGTGTGAACAGACTCACACCTCTGTGATAGCTCTATGGTGTTAATTGTTGCTAGTCTCATAATGTCCAAGCTACTGCTTAAATCAGAATATATTTTTTCTGTAAAATCGAGATTTAGCTAACTTAATGTTTTCACCTGATACTGATACAGTGCTTTTGTGAGTGGCGATAATGTTCTTTTTTTCCGCTTTGGGAAATTGCTTTATTTGGTGCTGCAAGAAAAAAACTCTACAAAAATACCCAATCACTTCAATGCATGAGACAAAAAGCAAAATGTTGCCATTGAGCAAATTTTTCCTCGTTGTCCCCAATATAGTGGCAAAATAAAATAACAAGTTTTAACTAATCACTAATGATCTGCTCATAGAAGCAATTTTGCTTGGCATGAACTATCATTCTTATAAACCATAGTGTATGTTTGTAATCAATGCATTGCATATTTAGAATATATCTTAATATACAAAAGTTGATTCCAGCACTAGATGCATATCAAGTGCACTGATGCATAAAATAAGGGGGTTCATACATATAATAGTCATCATGAAGGGGTAGTATACACTCTTGTCAACATGCGTGCAATGAACAGGGCTTGTGCGGAATATAATGTTTTACCTTTTGTTTAATCACAAAGAAACAGGAGGCTAAACAGGGGAAACATGCTCCATGTTTGGTCCTTGTGAGGTAGATACATTCATTATTGGTATACCACCCCCCTTAATTTCTACCCTTGGTATGACTGTTTTGTAAGCAATATAAGTTTGACCTAGGAAAAAAACAAATACATACACTTTTGGTGATTAAAACATTAGGAAAAACAAATGTTTAGCACAAGCTCTATTTACTCATGTTGAGGAAGAGGACATATTTTCCCTTTTATATTTCTTTGCTTTATTTCTTACTTTTCCAGGTGGATTCAATCAGGGCCAAGTGTTTTCAAGCATTATCCATTGTACTTCTTTCTGTTGCTCTGTTTTTGTTCTACTGGTTACAATTAGGGTAGCGTCCATGCATTATAACAGTTGCTTCCATGTCAGTTCTGAAGAATTTACTTTAGTGAGAAATGTTAGTTTCCTTTTCCCATGTCTCAGTCTGCCTAAAGGATTTTTTCTTGGCTCTGTTTGCTTTTTTGCTATTTATGTGCCTTTAGGATTCGCTTATTGCATTGGCTGTGCAGTTATTACCATTGCTCATTAAAATGTTTTTTTTTCTGTTTGAAGCAACAATGTCTCTCTTTTGGGCATTTTCTGTGTTTCAGAGCATTTCTTCTGATAGACTGTTATTCAGCCACATTTTCATTACTTAGTGTTGTAGACGCCTACATGCATTTAATACAGCCTTTTAAAATGTCCTACTTTGCTTCCGTGCTTTTGTTACAGAAGATCATATCTTCTTTTATCATCGTTAAAGCTTCCCCAGGGTGATTAAGCTGGTGATTTTAATGCTGGACACACAAGAACCAATTTTTCAAACAGTTCAGTCAATATCTGCACAGCACTAAATTACCCTTGGCGTTTGTGTGTATAGTTGTGTCTGCTGAGCAGTATAACCAGTGCACCCCTGGTGCAATAACACCAACTATGATCCTTCAAAGTGGAAAATCAGGGAGACGTTCAAATGGCAATGTATAGGGTCATGAGGTTACCCCAGAAATGTACAGGTCATACGTCCCTTCTGCTGAGTTTACTGCAAATTATCATGTAAGTATGACCCACTTGCACTACTATCCACATAAACCATTATTAGGCACATGTGTGAACCACTTATATTGTTTTTTTGTTTTACTTTCTGAGCATATCAAATAACATTGGTTGTAATTACTGCTGCCTGAACCCCTTTCTACTCTCTATACATATAGTTAGTTATCAACTGATTTGAATTCATTAACTTATCATGTGAAGTTACACTTATTTTAATTGGTCTTTCCATCTATAGTCTCTAGATCAGGGTTCCCCAATTTTTTTCAACCCTTGAGAAACTTTCAAATGTGAAACAACACAAGCATGAAAAATGCTCCTTGTTGATGCCAAATAAGGGCTGAGATTGGCTATTTGGTAGCCCCTATGTGGACTGGCAGTCTATAGGAGAGTGTTTGGCAGTGCACCTGGCTTTTATGCAATCGAAAAACTTGCCTCCAAGTCAGGAGTTCAAGAATCAGCACCTTCTTTAGTAGGTGGGAGTAACATCCATGGGGTTGGTGAGCAACATGCTGCTCATAAGCCACTGGATGGGATCACTGCTCTAGACCATTACAAATGAAGTTGCCAAGTACATAGCACCCTAACGACTTATCCTCTTCTAACCGAGTCTGCATATAACTACATACCATCCAGCACAAATGTAAATTATTGTCATTAAATTTAACAATTTATTTAAAAAAAGATGTTCTGCATTTTCAAACTCTTCCCATAGCAGCCATATATACTACTGCTATATAATATTCTCATTTTGTCCTGCACCAGAGAAGTTGTTACTCCGGTAGCAATAGAAATGTAAGGTGTGCACTAAAATGGTAACTTTTGACCTGCCGCATGATGCAATAGTGTGCAGCGTAGTTCATATTTACCAATTTTCATTTATATCATAAATTAGGTAGTAAAGCCCTATACAATAAGTTTGCGTAATGAAACAATAATAATTGTAAACAACTTTGTGTTATACATTAGGTAAAGATATTCACTCGTTATAATTTTATATTTAAATGTATTTGCTATTCATAGTATGTGTCGGTATTGTCTGCAATGCTTGTCCCGACTATGGGGCAAATTTACTTACCTCCGAAATTGCGCCAGCGACGGCTTCGCTGACATCGCAACACTTTGCCAGGTGTAGATTCACCAGGACAACGCTAATTCACGAATTTCGAAGTTGCGTCCAGGGTGCCGAACGCTTGCGAAGTTGCGCTAGCATTACTGCGGCAAGCAAAGAGAAGTTACGCTATCGTTTTCATACAGCGGGAAGTTAAAGTTAAATGAACGTATATGTTGCAGCCAATACATTACCGTACACAAGCCCAGGGAACCTTAATAAAATATTAAGTTGTTATATTGCCCTACACATGTACACTGTATAGTTTATGTGCCATATGTTAGGAAATGTAGGGGGGAAGCCAGGGGGGGAAGCCAGGTACCCAAAGAAAAACCTATTTTTTGACCATGCCCTATCTACTCTATTGCACTTCGTCTGAGCTGGCGAAGGCAAGTCTGGCACAAGAGGTAACGTTCAGTCAAATCTCAATCTTAGTAAATTAGCGTAGTTACGTTTGTTCGCCACAGTGCAACCTCGCCTGGCGTCAGGGAGCGAAGTACCGCTAGAGTCTATCTCCTTCGCTAGCGAAGTGACAAATAGCGAATTTTCACCAGCTTTAGTCACTTCGCCCTTTAGTAAATTTCCCCCTATATGTACCTTTATAACAATGATGTTGTACCCAGCCTCCACCCAGCTAAGACTACAATACTCACAATGTCTTGCACAGTCTGTAATTAACAGATCTGTAAGGCTGATAGCAGACAAGGCATTTTCTCATCAGTGTTCATAAGCCAATGGTAAAGTGCCCCAATCCACCACTGCTGCTTCCCATTGATTGAATGTGTCAGCACTGGAACTGGCACTCTTCAACATTCAAATATGTCCTTTGTGCTATAGCTCCAAGGAAGAAAAATCAGAAAACCATTCAAGACATTATGGGAAATTGAGTCTTGTCTGGGAAAAGTTGGCAAAGTTGTTTTTAATGGTTCATGTAGTATGGGGCAGGACTGCAGGTAAGAGATCAACAGGCAGATCTTGCTTTCCATGGCAATTCCATTTACACAGATTTTTATAGTTGAAAAATCTGCAATTAAAGTTTATTTCTTAATGCTAGATTTTATAGGTGGGCTTATACCAGCTTTAAATTCAAACAAATGAAAGAAATGAAAAGAAATAACTGGTGCAGAAGTAAGGCTTTTGCTAAACAAGTCCTTATTGATCGTTCATCTACAAACAGTGGAAGCATCAATTCTTATCTAGAGAAAATCTATTAAACATTTTGACATTTCAGTAATGGAATTTTCACTATATGTTATATAATGGCTTTGATTCTTCTATGCCTGCTATTAAAATCCTAACTTATTAAGCAGGTTTGGCTGCCGAGTAATGGATGTGCTATGCTGAAACAAAGATTAAAGGGATACTGTCATGGGAAAAAAAATCTTTTTCAAAATGAATCAGTTAATAGTGCTGCACCAGCAGAATTCTGCACTGAAATCCAATTCTCAACAGAGCAAACAGATTTTTTTATATTCAATTTTGAAATCTGACATGGGGCTAGACATATTGTCAATTTCCCAGCTGCCCCAAGTCATGTGACTTGTGCTCTGATAAACTTCAATCACTCTTTACTGCTGTACTGCAAGTTAGAGTTATATCACCCCCCTCCCTTTTCCCCCCAGCAGCCTAACAACAGAACAATGGGAAGGTAACCAGATAACAGCTCCCTAACACAAGATAACAGCTGTCTGGTAGATCTAAGAACAACACTCAATAGTAAAAACCCATGTCCCACTGAGACACATTCAGTTACATTGAGAAGGAAAAACAGCAGCCTGCCAGAAAGCATTTCTCTCCGAAAGTGCAGGCACAAGTCACATGACCAGGGGCAGCTGGGAAATTGACAATATGTCTAGCCCCATGTCAGATTTCAAAATTGAATATAAAAAAATCTGTTTGCTCTTTTGAGAAATGGATTCTGCTGGAGTAGCACTATTAACTGATGAGTTTTGAAAAAAACATGTTTTCCGATGACAGGATCCCTTTAAGTATAGGGTGCCAGCTCTTTCATTGGCATAAGTGATTCCCAGTCCAGATTTTCAGCCTAATTGAAATATGCCTTCTACTCTCCTTGCTATGTTTAAAAAAGGTAATACATAATCCCCTCTGTATAATTGCTCCTATGACCAGTGTTGGACTAGGATACCAGGGGCCCACCAGAAACCTTAGGCCCACTTTCTAAATTTTCTAACTTTATTCTCCTAGTCTCTTTTCTCTACATATTTTACTCTATTCATCCATTATTAAGCCTCTTTGTTCCCATAAAGAAATAGGGAATGGCTATGAAATAGGACAAATGAATTGAATAAGTCAGTGTTCGGCCGAATTCGAATTGAAAGGAATAGCGCATTCAATTGAATTCGATTCAAAGTTTTTCCCCCAAAAAAACCCTTGATTTTCAGTCCACCGGGTTCTAGGAGGTCCCCTATAGGCTAAAACAGCAATTTGGAAGGTTTTAGATGGAAAATGGTTGAAGTAAAATTTTTAAATAGACAGTACATGATAAATTTCGATATTCAAATTTTTGCATTTTTTCAAATTTGAATCGAATTTGGACTATTCCCTAGTCGAAGTACACAAAAAATAGCTCAAAATTCTGATTTTTTTTTCATTTGAAAATTCACCTCGACCCCTTAATGTTAATGAAACTATTGGGGTAATAAAATAATTGAAAAATTTCCCCCAGGTCTAGCATCCTGTGCAGCCAATCAGAAGATTGCAGTTGTTTGCTTTCAGTTACTAAAAATGGCAATCCTTTAGGATAACGGGATGCATCCTTTTCTGAATAGATACTAATATTTATGCTCTTGAACCAATTTAAACGAAAAGATTTATTTTTGCTAACAAAATGTTCCCAGAACGCATTTTCAGTTATTTTTTTAGCATTAATTTTCATTATGTCAAGAAAATTTGACGATTAACAGTAATTGCAGCTGATGATTATGCTGTATTGGCCCCGGCTGATTATTTTTGTTTTATATTTGACAGAGTTTCCTGTGTACTTTGTGGAATTTGAGAGCAAAATATTTACCAATATAAATTCTCCATAAACAGGTATGTACAATAATAACCAGTACCTATACTGCACGTGAACATGGGGGCTTGTATAAAAACTAATGAAAATTCTGAATTACATTATGCATGATAAATATATAAAGCACATTCAGATCCAAATTACAGAAAGATCTGTTATTCGGAAAACCAAATAATATAATATAAAGCTAAACAATTAGAATTTTTTGAATTCGAAAATTCACCGCGACCTTTGATAAATCTGCCCCTAAGTCTACAGGAAAAGCCAGTAAACATTAAGGGGCATATTTATCAAAGGTCGAAGTTAAAAAAAGTCGAACTTCGAATTCAAAAAGACCATCCGAATGGAGGTCGAAGTTTTTTGGGGTCGAAGTGGGCCGAATTCAGCCTACTTCGAATCGTATGATCGTACTTCGATTTGAATTTTTTTTAACTTCGAACTTGGATCTCCCATACTCCCCCGATTGCCTCCATACAGGTTGTAGGAGGTCCCCCATAGGCTATAACAGCACTTCGGCAGCTTTTAGGTGGCGAATGGTTGAAGTCGAAGTTTTAAAGAGACAGTATTTCAAAAAAATTCGACCTTTGAATTTCAAAGTTTTTTCAAATTCGAATCGAAGTTGGACTATTCCCTAGTCAAAGTACACAAAAATAGTTTGAAATTCGACGTTTTTCAATTCAAAACTTCACCTCGAACTTTGATAAATCTGTTCCTAAATAAACCCAATAGGCTGGTTTTGCTTCCAATAAGGATTAAGTATTTCTTAGTTTGATCAAGTCCAAGCTACTACTGTTTTATTATTACAGAGAAAAAGGAAATCATTTAAAAAAATTGGGATTATTCAGATAAAATGGAGTCTGTGGGAGATAGCTATTCCATGCTTTCTGGGTAAAGGGTTTCCAGATAACGGATCCCATACCTGTACTTTATTTATGAAAGGACAACATATATTCAAAGGAGGTGTTTGCTTATAGCTAAATGTTTCCATGAGTCCATAGTAATCCCCTCTAGTGATGGGCAAATTTCTCCCGGTTTTTTTTTCGCTTTGCCAAAAAATGGGCAGATTTCCTGCAAAATTCGCGAAACGGGGAAAAATTTGTGAAAAATTGTGAAAAAAACTTGAAATTCGAAAGTTTTCACAAAAAAATCGAGCAATTTGAACGTTTTCTCATGAAAATCGGAAATTGATTTTCACGGGAGATTTGCGAATTTATTCGCCGACGGCGAAACATGGAAATTCGCCGCAAATTCATGCCAGGTGAATTTATTCGCCCATCAGTAATCCCCTCTAAAATCTTTAGAGATAAAATTTGTGCTGTTAAGAACAACCACATTTTTAGCGTGAACTTAAACAGACTATTTTTAGGGTTTTCCTACTCTATAAACATCCTCAAATGTAAAGCACCATTATCCCTGTGACTCGCAGGCACCTATGAGATCACGGAAACCTTGGTTTATGAAAAATGTCATTGGAAGGAAATATACTGCAGCATCTCCTTCTATTGTTGACTTTTACTTTACATTTTTTTCAAATATTGACCTTAAACCCTTAAAAACCATTTACTAGGTGAGACTGGATATGTTTAGATTTGTTCCATTACTATGTATACATGTTCCTTGTGAAACCAGACACACCTGCAGATTGTTAGAATGGTTACTGTCTTCTGAAAAATTCAATAACTATTTTTTAGTTCTGATTAATTGCAAGGTCTGTTTAATATAATTGTATTGGATCCTTCTAATTTAACCCTTTTTGTGCCACTCCATTTGATGTTACCATACCACTAGACAAGAGACGACTCGGCAATGATCCAAGAAATACCTGGAAACATAGAATCTCTCCTGATGGTACGATGTGTGACAGTGCAGTAGATTTACATTTGCAGGGCATATGAAGGGTTACATTACTTCTGCATTATACTGCAGAAATGTATGCAACTTTATATTGAGTTTTGTAACAAAGTAGGGACATTCTAGATATACTGTACATCCAGAAATTGCTGGTGACATTCAAGAAGTTGAAGGAAAAATGTAATTGAAATGATGAATAATATATTAGGAGACATTTGTATATTGGATTGAATGAATGTTAAAAAGTCAAAAGGAGGGAGGCCCATGCCCCAAAGAGCTTACAATCAAAGTGGGTGAGTAACTTAAAGACACAAATAGGAGGATATTAAATGCTTCCACTGCACTATAAGTGGGTCAAGTTTTGTGCAAGTGTACCAACCTTTGAGGTTAGTTCTCAAGCGACTGTGGGAGGATTCTCTTGAGTATTTATCAATGGGTGAAAGTGAAAGTTCATCCTTTGATAAATACACCTTTCAAAATCCCATAGAAATGAATGGAGAGTGGCGGAATTTCGCTCTAGCTGACTGTGGTGATCTCTAACTTCACTCTTTGATAAATATAATTAATCTTTCTGGCTGTTGAGTGCAGGAGATCAGAGAAAGGGGAAGATTCACTAACGGGCGAATTTTCACCAGTGTCAGCTCCGCACAGCTTGCACCAGTTCGCCAGGTTCAAATGTGCTATGAATACGCCGCGACTTTTCGCTAGCGTCACTTTGGCAATGCGAGCGTGCCTAGTGAAAATTCACTAGTGATCTTGCGCTTAGGTCGATTTTCATAGGGCGGGTAATTTAAAGTTGTATGGAGGTCTTTATTATAAATGGTGCAAATGCTTGAAGTTACCACTTTTTATAACAAATGTCCAGGGAACCTTAATAAAGACTAGAGAGTTAAAGAAGAAGGAAAGTCCTTTAGCACTTGGGGGTGCCAAATGTTAGGCACCCTCAAGTGAATGTATATACTTACCTGAAACCCCAGGTCGGTTTTCCTATCAGCAGGAAACTGCCCTGGCCCGGGATTATTCCATCGGCCACCACCAGGGCTGGATTTACATAGCAGGAGCACCTAGGCCCACTGCCGTTCATCGCCCCGTCCCCTCCTCTACCTTTGTGTACATGCGCAAATTTTCAACATTGGGTCCAGAGTACTGGGCATTGGTGCACGGGAAATTTTAAAAACTATTGTATCTCCTGCAAATCCCCAGTGCTTCCGAACCAATGCAGGTGTGGTTGGGCGGCATGCTGCCCCCCCTAAAATTCTGCTGCCCTAGGCCCAGGCCTTGCTGGCCTTTCCACAAATCCGGGCCTGGCAACCACGGAGTGCTCCTTTTCCGGCTTCTTCTTTCTTCAAATTTCCCGGGGCAGATGCAGGAACAATAGAATGAAAAAGCTGACTTTTTAGTTAAAGTTCGTCTTTTCAAAGTAAGAAGAAGCCAGAAGAAAAGGGCTCCATGGTGCTCGCTGGTAGAACCCGGGCTGGTGCAGTTTTCTGCTGATAGGAGTACCGGCCCGGGGGTTTTCAGGTAGGTATATACATTCACTTGGGGTGACTAACATTTGGCACCCCTAAGTGATAAACAACTTTCCTTCTCCTCCCTACACATGAGCCCATTGTAAAATGAATGTTCCATATGTTATGAAGTGTCTGGAGAAAACCGGTTAACCAAAAAAGTTTGTCAGGACTTTTGCAGGCAATCCTGCTTAAAAAAGTCACCAGCGTTTTTTGAACTTTAATGCATTTTCGGCAGACAGGATATGATGTAAGTGACAGAAGATTGAGGAAGATCTAGTTTGTTTTAAGCACTTTGTCTGGTCTGAGGTGGCGAAGTCAAATCTGGCAAAAGATGTAAGATTCAGAAAAATCCACACTTTACTGAATTTGCGGAGTAACAACCTTTCCCCAGAGCGAAAAGTCAACTGGTGATAGAGTGCTAATGAATGCTAACGATGGTCTCTTTCGCTAGCGAATTGATGCCTGCGCCTGCTAGTAGGGATGTAGCGAACCGCTGAATAATGTGTTCGCGAACGCCGTTCGCGAACACCGGCAAAAAATGCGAACAGTTCGCGAACAGTTCGCGAACTTCGAACATCCGAAAATCGTTCGATTCGAACGATCGAAGGATTTTAATCGTTCGATTTTAGCGACCGAATGGTCGAATGGTCGAACGATTTTGACGCGAACGCCTATTGGCGAACGTCGCGCGACGTTCGCGAACTTGCGGCGGACGCGAACAGCCGATGTTCGCGCGAACAAGTTCGCCGCAGAACAGTCCGCGACATCCCTACCTGCTAGTGAATAGGCGATGTCCCTGTGGATGGTAATGCTGTTGAATTGTGGCTAGCGTTAGCCACTTTGTTCTTTAGTAAATCTACCCCAAAGTCTGGGCATTTCAGTAACAAATACGGGACTGCGGGCTGAGCTGTCAAAATCGGAACTGTCCCACGAAAAACGGGAAAGTTGGGAGGCATGGTGGGATTAATATGAAAAGAAGGGTGGCGTATCAGAGAAGTAGAGGGTGGAGTGAACGATTACCCCCCGTAAACTCTGACAAATCTCTGTAAAATTCAGTGGGACCTGGGAATTGTTTCAAACAACTTTATTTTCCTAATTTATTTAAGATTTTTAGCCTCATTGAAAATTAATGGAACAATGAAATTCTTCCTTGTATTGAGTTTTTTTTCACAAAAACACAACTGCCTAATTCAACCAAAGTTCAAGCCCATACAAATATCCTCATACTTACACTACTACTAATACTATCTCACACATATAAATGATATACTGCATACCAATGCTCATACTAACTATCTGTACATCTTAAGATCAAAATAGCCATTCTTAAAAGCATTAACAGAATCAGCCATCATTAATCATCCAGCAGTTCATAACCTCACTGTCCTCACTGTGAAGATCCACCTACGTTGCTTCAAATGAAAGTTCTTTTCCTCTAGTCTGAAGGGGTGGCCTCTGGTACGGTGATCCTTTTTATGGGTAAAAAGGTCCCCTGCTATTTGTCTATAATGTCCTCTAATGTACTTGTAAAGTGTAATCATGTCCCCTTTCAAACAACTTTTTTTGCAGAGAAACTACCCAAACCTTGACAATCTATTCTCATAATTTCAGTCTTCGATTCCTCCTTCGATCCATGTCTCTGCACTCTCTCCAGCTCATTTATATCCCTCTTAAGTATTGGAGCCTAAAACTGCACTGCATACTCCAAGTGAGATCATACCATGGATCTATCATACCATGGATCTATAAAGAAGCAAAATTATGTTTTCAAACCTCTAGTGAATGACATTTTTTATGCAGGACAGTACTTTGTTGGCTTTAAGAGCCAATATATAAAAGTCTGTATACTCAATCTGATCATCTCTTAATTTTATTATAATACATAAGAGCCATAAATATCCTCTAAACTATATCCTGATAAACAGTGCTTAGTGATGTCATCAGTTATAATTGGAGCTCAGTGTTGTCAATTCTGTCACATGACTCACTGAAACTTGTGTATTATAATAACCAACCTCCTGCTGCAAAAAATAAGGATATTAGTCCTCAGAGTTCCATGACCTGTATAAAAACACTCGGCTGATCTGGTCATGGAACTCCGCGGTAACTTATAATATCCTCATGTTTTACAAGAGGGGGTATTTTATTGACACATCTGTCAAAAGGCTATTTTATAAGAATATTTTTAAAAGACACTTACAGACAGAATTTCTACAATTATTGTATACTGTTTGAAATTGTGAATTGTCAAATTGGACTGCACTTACAAGTCCATTTGTATTGTGCATCAGGTTGGTTAATGAATCCAATCAGACAGCAATCGTGCAGGGCGTTCAAACTGATGCTCTCACAATCTTGTCCAAAATGATTGAAGTGCTTTGATGCTGTAGATTTGTTGTAATTTTTTTCTCCCTTCAAATTCAGTTTAAACCTTTTGCTCTTGCCACCCACGTTTTTTGCAAAATGTCATGTTACTATGCTGTATGCTGTATATACAATATATAGTATTATTAAGAAAGTTGTGTTTAGACATTATTCCCCATCAAATTAATCTACTTGTGAAAGTTCCTCTGCATAAAGCAGTTTCCTTAGTAGTGGCATAGTAGCCAGGCTGTGACAGTTTTACAAGTGCTTTAAAGAATAGACTGTCTTGTGAATATTATGTGCCACATTTGCATACATTACCCACAAACTGTCGAGCTGCCTCTGGCAGTTTCTTTGCAGACTATCATCACTATACCAGTTGCTTGTCAGTTACAGTACAGTTCTTTTCCATCAAATGGCAAAATGAAATTTGAAGGATTTGATGAATAGTCCACTCAGAGTCACTGAGGTGGAGTGCATGTTTATTGGCAAATTAATAAGCTATTCCAGAAATGCATAAATATGCAGTTGAACAAAATTATTGTTTTATCAGGTTGTCTCATTTATTTTATAGAGTAGTGCATGTTTATAGGTAAATTAAAAACCTGTTCAACAAATGCATAAACATTTAATAGAACAGAATGATTATATCATCAGGTTTACTAATTTATATAATTTTTTTAAAAAAAAACTTTATTACGTGGTGCACAATTTTATTTCACGCTTCTGTTACCGTTACAGAGCGCTGTTCAAAGCAATCACGGAGTCTGGCAAATTAGTATCAATATGTTGGCTTTATTGAGCGCTTTAAAATTGCTAAGGAGGGGGATTCACATCTAACGCGTTTCGTGTCAGAAGACCTGACACTTCATCAGAGTGCTTTGAACAGCGCTCTGATCATTATGGCACAATTTTATTTGCCTGATTTTCTTAAAATTAGTTATTTTTATTCCTGTAGTGCCATTGAATAATTGTATTTGTATGTTTTTGGTATTAGAACGATACTGATGCTGCTACTCAAGATGCAGAGAATAAAAGGAGTTTCTCCTACTGCTTGTTCATTCAGCATTTTTCTAAATTGAAACTTATATTTGTTATGGCTAACTCCACTGCAGAACAAGTAGCCAAGAATAAAGAAAATGTGAAATTAAAAGAAGAAAAAAATGTGATAAAGCTGAAAACTGCTCAGCCACAGCGGCACAGTGGAAAGGGAATGAAGTTGACCTTTGTCAAGCTACTTTACTTCCCTGTGGCTTATCTTATCATATTAATAAATTGTAAGCTCTCCAAGGAAACTGCTATGTGATTTCCTTTCTACAATGCTAAGTATATTGTGAGGACTTTAAAACACAAATAATCAATCACTATGTGGGCAACTGATTAAAATTTTTTATTGAAAATGTAAAGTATTGTAAATGGAAAGTGACGAAGCGAGGCAGGAGCTGCAAGAATAGATATGAGGAACAATAATGTAATAAATAGCCGAAATCCCATTTTTATAATTAAATGCCACAAAATGAAATGCTACTTATTTCATTATCCCATTGTCTTATCTATATATTTAGATTAGTGAAAAGCGTGTAATGAGATACTGCATGTGCTTTTAGCTAACAAAGCAAACGAGTGCAGGTTTCAAAGAGAGATTACATAATACATAGGAAATTCTTCTCACTGTGTAATGCTAATCAGGCTTAATGAATGTAAGACTATCGGAAAATACAATTACAGGAGAAAGATGGCAGGGCCCTTTTTCTAAAGGTAGCAGAATTTACCGTCTTTTTTTTACAACAATGCAAAATTCTCTCCCAGAAGTCTAGCATAATTTCTTTATATTTATATAAGGGCCTGAATTTGGGTAGGGCATGTCCATGCACTTACATGCTATTCTGTTGGGTTTTATCCAACTCAGTGGCGTAACTATAAAAGAAGGTCTGCCTCCTCTATAGCCATCAAGAACCCTCTCTTACCTTCAGGGAAGCAGAGCGCATCCGCTTGGGACAGATAGTGGGTGGAGTCTGCATGGGGGAGTGGACAGAGTCTGGGCATGGAGTGGGCGAAGTCCGGGCAGGAAGTGGGGCAGGAAGTGGGCTGGAGGATGGGGATCGGAGTGCGCTGGATCCCTCTGAAGACTTTTTTGCAGGGAGACCTGTCGCTCTCTAGTTACCCACTGATCCAACTGGTACAAAATCAAACACCTAAAAGTACAACATGCAGATGAAACTCTGCACTTACTTTTTGGTAATGCAGGTGTAATATGCCACACCATAGTTTGTCTCATACACCGAAGCAGGTGCAAATGGGAAAATTTTACTTAAATACTAGTATAGATGAAAGCAAGCAGATGTTATGGCATTGTTATCTTCATTATGCCTTGTCTCATTCTGTCTTGATAAACTAGCCTCTAACTTCCTGGAGAAATGCAAGCATGCATCTTAAACATCAATAGTTGCTAATATGTAAATAACAGATTACTCTCAGCGCAATATTGATCAACATGTATAAACAATCCAAATTAAATTAGTCTTCATAAAAGTATTTTTCGAATCAAGCTGCACATTTTCCACTGTAATTACAGTAAAGCAGCACAAGGAAATCAAACAGAAATATAATATTGTAGCCTTCTACCAAAACTTCTGCCGGTGGTCCATAGGTTGTGTTCAAAAAATCTTGCCGAGTCCAATAATGATTAGATCCTGCCAACGTTACGACTAGTGCTCCTTAGTTCCCTCTTTTTCATTTTTTCTTTTTAAATTACAAAAGATTAGAGGATTCAGCATACCCACACCTTTTCCATGCTCAGTCTGTTAGATTTGAGCCATTCACATGTTTGTTGTATCTTCTACCTAGAACTCATGGCCCCTGCAGCTGGAAGCTACTGAACAAGTCTTAGCTGACACTAATTCTAGGAACTGCAGAGCACAACAGCTGGAGTGTGAAACCCTGAATGAACATGATGATAGCACTGACACGTCCCTTCTTTATGCTTGCATGCTTAAAATACTCCTGGTGTCAGCCCCATGAGACTTGCCTGTCTCTGACACGTGCTCTCAGTATCATAAAGTCTGCACCAGCCACATGTGCACATTTCTTGGGTGACACTGAAGAAAAGATGTGTCTGGTGCAGGCTTAGGTTAATGACAATAACAGTATGTGTCCATGACAGTGTCGTGACTGTCTGTCCTTCTTTCCTTGAAACAAAGTGACCATGACCTTGCGGCTGAAATTCTACAAAAAAGAATATACTGTATTACATCCCTTTCCTCAAGGAATAAAACTGTATAATAATTATATAATTAATTCCTATAACCATCCTCTACCTTACATGGTAGTGTAGGAAAAAGATTTTAGGGGCAGATTTATCAAAATGTGAGTTTAGAGCTTAAAGAGATGGTGCATCTTTAAGTTAACTTTTAGTATGTTATAGAATCGCAAATTCTTAGCAACTTTTTAATTGGTCTTTATTATTTAGTTTCTATGGTTTTTAATTATTTGCATATCTTCTTCTGACTGAAACAGCAAACTGGAGAACTGCTGAATAACTCAAAAACTACAAATAATAAAAGATGAAAACAAATTCCAAATTGTCTCAGACTATCACTCTCTACATCATACTTAAAGTTAACTTAAAGGTGAAGAACCCCTTTAACAAATAAAATGCACCCACGTTTTTTTTCATTCCTCTGAGATTTGTAGAACCATATTTATCAGATAGTTATAACTTTCACCCAAAGGGTCGAATAGTAAATTCAAATTTTCGAATTAGTTTTGTGGGCCCATTTACTTGAGTGACGGAATAGAGGAAAAAGAACTTTGAATTTCGAATGTTTTTTTTGGCTACTTCAACCATCGAATGGGCTACTTCGACCTTTGACTACGACTTCGAATCGAACGATTCAAACTAAAAATCATTCGACTATTCGACCATTCGATAGTCGAAGTACTGTCTCTTTAAAAAAAAACTTCGACCCCCTAGTTCGCCACCTAAAACCTACCGAAGTCAATGTTAGCCTATGGGGAAGGTCCCCATAGGCTTTGCTATCTTTTTTTGATCGAAGAAAAATCGTTCGATCGATGGATTAAAATTCTTCGAAATGAACGATTCGAAGGATTTAATCGTTCGATCAAACGATTTTTCGTTCATCAAACGAATTGCGGTAAATATCGAAGTCAAAGGATTTCAATTCGGCAGTCGAATATCGAGGGTTAATTAACCCTCGATATTTGACCTTAAGTAAATTTGCCCCGATGTGTCAAAATTCATACGTTTAAATTTGAATCCCCCAATTCGAATGTAAATTCAAATGTGAGACTTATCACACCTCAACCATGGAAACAGTTCTAATTTGAATATTCGCCACCTAAAAGCTGCTGAATTAATTTACTTTGTCATTGACTTGAATTGAAAAAGTCGCTCAAAATTGGTCATTTGATAATATACTAAAAGTTAACATAAAGGCGACCCACCCCTTTAAGCTCTAAACTCACGTTTTGATAAATCCCTTAATGAACAGTAATGGAGCCAAATATGAGACACAAGAATGTACTGATCAATTAATATATCTTTATTAGCATGTGCATATAAATTATTGTCAGGCTGGTCTTTGATCCCAGTGCGGTTACATAAAATTAATTCAATGTATTCACCAAATAGTTTCAGTGGCATGGAGATGAAGGCACAGTCATTCATGGTTGGTGGAAGTGCCCAATAGTATTCAAACTATGGAAGAGGGTATATCTTTTCATTCAGTCCTTTACAAATTTGAATCTAGAAGAAACAATAATACCAAAAAATAAAAGCATTTTAATGTAATTAAAATATCATGTCCTTTTACTATGTATTGGTAGAAGTTATGTGTTTGCTTTAGAAAGACAACTTTAGTTTATGTAAAGGCGCCATGCAAGCTAAAAAGAGAGCAAAGACACAGGCTATTTGACAGATAACAGCTAACAGCCCTATAATAGAATACAATGGGATTCTACAGAGTGCATCTCATATCTGTAACTTGTTCTTTGAATGGCTGCCCCCATGGCTACATTGCAGCTTGTTTTTATTAACTATAGTAGTGTTTCTAAAGCAAACATGCTAGTTGTACCAGTGCAGGGAAACAGTACATTATATTTTAATTACTTCAAAACTCTTAAATTTTTTAATGTTACTGTCCCTTTAAGAAAGGAAAAAGAAAAAAAAATATTATATTTTTTTCTAGAATAACAATAGATAAAACATGGACATACCCACTATAGTCAATTCAACAGGTCAAGGCCTAAATATACTTGTATTTGTAAATGAAATGTTAACTAGTGTTGCCTTGTTAAAAACGAAATACATCTCAGAAACTATGGGAATTGTGGCCTTAATATACTGTACCTACCAGGATATGCCCGAGCCTTCTCTTACTAGCATGAACTTCCTTTAATACCTTTATAGAACTTTCTTATGTGACTTCCCTAATATTTTGTTCTGCTATGTGACTGATAACTTGCAGAGCTGTTTGCTTTATTACTTATTTTGTTTTGTTTTTCTCTATAATGATACTTATTAAGATGCTATCTTACTGATCCCCTTTATTTTTCTTATTTTAAAAAGCTGATAAAAAGAGTTTGATAAATATTTTTATAGATGCAAAATAGAGAGAAAGTATTACATACATTTTTATAGGTTTTAACATTGTAACATATTATTTTTTACACACTGTACTGTAGATCTGCCCCAAAAAAGAAAAAGGAAATATATGATTAAAAAACAAGTTGCTGCTATAGTAGTAGAATGCAAAGCTCAAAAAAAACCATCATTAAAATGTTCACAGCCTGACAACAATACAGACATGAAAGTGGGTGCTGCCAACTTTACCATTATATGTATTCAGTAGAATATTCCCACATCATGCACTTTTTCACCCACTCTCTGAAGCTACTAGTATTCAGGAAGGGTCTCTGCAGCAAAAGAAGAAACCAGTCATTCTAAAAAACATGAGTAAGAAAGTAAGCCATGAGAAATAAGCCCCATTTGTATCAAAACAAGGAAAAAAAGATACATTCAGTGTTCTTATAACTGATATATTTTCAATATAAGAACATTTATTATTCCTGATTTCAACCTGGTTCATGTTCAAGCTGAGTTCCCTCTTTCACAGCATTGAGTAACAACCCCAGGAGGAGCCACCTCCACTTTGGGAAGCTCTACAAAATACATTGAGCAGATCTGATTGTTGCACTGGTTAAAACAAATCCATGAATAATCTCAACTGCAGCTTTTCTGTTGCTCATTTCTAAATGTTAAGGATATAAAGATATGTAGAAGCTTTGGTGCTAGGATGATTAAGAATTAATTTTTTGTCAGTGATGAAAAAGTTGTTATGTTTCCTTTAAAATTTAAAGGAGAACTAAACCCCCAAACTAATGAAACCCCCTACCCTCCATAGTCCCCCCTTCCTGTTCCCCCCTAGACAGGTGTTAATACCTGTAAATGCCCCATAGTCTTTAATTACCCCTCAATGCAGAGTCAGCGCAGTGGAGCTGACGTGCACCATCTTCACAGCTTTGGGAATCTTTGGGTCCCTTCTGCAATTTCCGTGGCTGTCAGCGCATTCGCAGTTGTTCAGGACGGGAAAATTGCTACAACTATGCATGCGCCGATACGCTGCTTACTTACGTAAGACTCTTGAAGTGGCGAAGATGTCACCCATATGCTCCGCTGCGCTGACTCTTCATCGAGAGGTAATTAAAGGCTTAGGGGCATTTACAGGTATTAACACCTGCGTGTGGGGGGGAATATGGAGGGGGGACTATTGAGGGTAGGGGTTTTCATTAGTTTGGGGGGTTAGTTCTCCTTTAAGCCACTTTCAAGCACATCTTGCAAGTAAAACCTACAATGCAGCAAAAGACTAATGAAGAATATTACATTATGAAATGCACATTTTTTATCTTATTTTTGCAAATTTGTATTAACTTTGCAAATTTAATTACACCCCCCCCCCCAATTTTTTTTAGGGGTCCCAGATAAACGTTGGGAATATGTTGCCCAAACTAATAGTTGGTCTAGAATCAATTATGAACCTAGCTTTATTAGCTTTCATATGAAATCTTTCCTTTGAGTGGATCAAGGGGACCCAAGCTAAACTAGCATTTTTGGACCCAAACCCATAGTTTAAGAATCCCTGGCTTGGCATTATAGTATAGAGTCTAAAAATTATGGTGTATTTAGACTGGGTATAACACAGCCAAATCCTTACCTAGAAATAAGTGCATTGTGTATAGTAATTATTGCAAGTTTAGCTACTATGAAAAAATACTGTTGTAGCAGGGTCTGTTTTAACACAAAAACATGTTTTTAGAGTTGAACTGGGCAGAAGAAGGAAGATACAAAGATGTAATAGTTCTGCGCATAATTACATTACTGAATCCAATTACCAGTAATGTTGCCAGCAGTGCTTTCAAACACTAGAGAACTTAAATAATGGACCCTTCATACAGGCACGAGGCTCATATTGATAAAAGGCTTGTAGTGTAAGAATTCTATTTAAAAAAAAAAAGAGATGAACTAATATTACAATTAGTGGACCAGCAAATTCATGAAAATAAATAATTAATGGACCAGCTATACTATTTCTATCTTCAATATTTTTTTGGAGAAGTTGAAGTCTTTGGATCTTTGCAGTGATTTTGTAATCAGCTCCAGTTTTTTCAGCCATTTGTTATCTGTTGTCTAAACCAGTGCTGTCCAGGAATGGCTATATATTAATTCAGTTAGAGTTTGGCAGGGCAAACAAAACAGGAAAACATTCTTCCATAGCTGCTTACATAGGAAAGCAGATATATATGCTGGACATGGCATCATATATTTATGTTGACATATTTAGGATCCCATGGCTACTTCATTCTCTTCTTCTTTTCGGATTGTTTTTTTTTTCTTGTGTTTCTCCTGGTTTGTCAGTGTTTGCTATATTCAATATTTTCATAATTTGTTCTCATTCTTCTTTTAGTTTGTGCCTTTCTTACTCTTAAACTTTTTCTCATTCCAGTTTTTACCCTGTTAGCCTTATTTTTTTTTCCTTCCACTGTTCACATTCTCCCTCCGATTTCCTTCTCCTCTTGATCTCCCTATTTCCTGTTCTTCTCCTTTCACCTTCGACTTATGTAATTTTTGTTTTATTCTCTCCCTTCTTCCTTCTATTCCCCTTCCTCTTTTTGTGTTTATGTCCTTCTCTTTTTTCTTCCTATTTTCCATTTTTTGATCTTCTTTCTCTTCTTATCCCTTTAACTAGCTTCACTTTTATTTGTGGGAATTAGTCATTTGGATAGCCTGATCAGCTATAACCACAGTGCCTCCCGTGGCTGAACCCAGAGGAATGGTTGCCAATAAACACCAGGTCCCTGATTTGCCATCTGGCTTTTTTGTGGTCCCCTTCTTGCATCTGCTCTTCTTTCCTACTTCTGCTATGATACAATTTTGCTTTTGTTATCACTGCTATCTTGCTCTCTTCTTTCAGTCTTGATATCAGTTTTGTTCCGTTGAAGTGTCATGCCTTATATTTATTTATTATTTTTGTCTTCAGATCTAAGATATTTAGATAGCTCCCGTATAGGAAACAAGGAAGCAACATTGTGTAGTCTCTGCATGCTGCAATAATGCAGAGTCATTGCTTAATTTATGTAGTTCATTTGTGAAATGTAAATTGAGATTCAAAAGACTGTCACTTGTATAATATTGAAATCTCTTTTGGTGCAGAAGAAATATCAGATGACGGCACAATGCAGCAAGTAGAATCGCAAAGTCAAACAGACACCATGCTTGTTGCACGTGGGGAGCTTATCCCTTTTATTGCAACCACCTATGCATCAACGTTTTGGGGGTGTACACCCTCATAACATTTAAAGCATGCCTAATCAGTGATGGACGAATAAATTAATTCTTGAAACTGCAGCGACCATTCGCCGGCGAAAAATACAGCATGTAAAAAAAAATTGACATGCGTCAAAATTAGCGTGCACGTTAAAATTGTTGCACAACAAAATTATTCAGACGCCCATTTACTTTCATGTATTTGGACCAAATAGTCGCGCATATAAAAATTGACGCTCGCGTCAATTATTTTGACGCCCATTGACTTCAATGCGTTTCACAAATTTTTATTGTAGAGATTCGTCCATCACTACTAATCACACCCAAACTCACTCAAACCATATGATAATGTATATTCAGGACCTGCCCCAGTCATGATGCCTCTTGATTTTCAGGGTTTTTAAATGCCAGTCTCTTGTGTATGCATATTGTCTAACCAACTGGATATTCCACATTTGTAGTTGCTTTTCTATGTTTATTGAATTTGGTGCTACTACTGAAATTTGCTTTACCTTTGTTCTTTGAGGGAAAACACACATTAAAGTTAATGGAACAAATCTACTGTTATTTTCTCTGTGTAAGTAGCTTATTAATCTGGAAAAAGAAAAACAACTAGGAAAGCATTTGCCTGTAATGAAGAAAACAGTCTGTTCGTTGGACATTATTTTTCCAATACCGTGACCACAATGAAGGGCATGCTACAATATTAGCAGTGTTATTTGTAATGTAAGGAGTCAGAAGAGTTGCTTAGTTTAATCTATAGCTAAACAGAGCCAGATAGGATCAAGTACAAGCCCAAATCCTCAATATCATGTCAAAGCTTAAATGGATATATTCAGTTTCCTTTTTTCCATTTTTTCCATAAATGTATGCAGTGCTTTACAAGAGGTGAATACGAACAGGGGTACAGTTATTATAAATGAGTGAGGATAAATACTTAGTAAAAGTGGTGATGTGGCCCGTGCCGAGGGGTTACAATCTATTTGAAAAAGAATCTTCAGAAAACACAATGGACTGTTGCAAACAATACACATTTATCTTTTTTTAAAATATGCCTCTTGGTCCTCAAAATAGCAACAGCATTTTGTCACTGTAACTGTAGCCCCATTTTGACCTACAGCTTGTTGTTTCTACCAGCTAATGCATGTGTTAGGATTGTACACTGAATTATCAGAAAGTAGCCAATATGCTGAGTAACTACAAAAGATTTAATAAAGAAAAACTTGCACAGACCTCTGCAGAAGTGTGAATATGGAGCAGATACAAGGAAAGTCAAAACACAGGCACAGGGTCAGGGCTGACAGCAATAAAATACAGAGTCCATGAAACAGGCCAAAGGTCAAGGAAAGAAATCCAATAACAGGCCATCAGTTCCATACAGGAATAGATACTCAGGAACAGGAACTCGATAGTCAGACAGTAATCTCAAAGGAACCAAAGCTTGGACACAGTAAATAACTAATGATCCAACACAGTATGTATGGGAGAGGCAGTCTTAAATAACCCCTTAATTTGGCTCTTGCCTGTTGCTGGATTGGGGGTGTGGGCCAGGGAATACTGACAGGGGAATAAGTCATTGGGATAACCTGACCAGCTATAACCACAGTGCCTCCTTTGACTCAACCTAGAGGAGCGATGGCTGGTAAACACCACATCCTAGTTCTAAACCAGGGAGTTCCTGCTTACACAGCATGCTGTGGGTTCTTAGTACAAATTCTGCACAACTTTACTCTGTGCAGGATAATCTGAAAGAAGACAGTGAGCTGTAAAGGATGAAAAGTTAAAGATACAGTTCTGTAAAACCTAAATTATTAAGGCACAGATCTGGGTCTGAGGAATAGCTGGTTAATCCTTCAACATTGCAAAAACAATGAGGGCAGGAAACAATGTAATCTGGAACTGAAGGTTTCTCGTGGCTGCAGCTTTAATTTGATGAGTCTCAAAATCTAATCACTGGGCTTAATGGAGTTACTCTGAATTTCTGGAATTTAAATTAGACTTGTTAGACTTGTTACACTGGTTTTCTTTCTCCCAATGATTCTCCCTCATTGTGTTATCTGGTATTTTTTGAGCAAATAAACGAAGCGGAGTAAAATAAGTCATATGGTGCTTGTTCCATCGACCTTATATAAGTTGGTCATTCTGCTACACTGTACTAATGAAGTTAATTGTGTAGCGTAATAGTACTGCTTTAGGCTGCATGGACTGAACTCCATGCAGATGGTTATTTTACTGCTTAATTTACCAGCTTTTTAGTAAAGATTATTCTCTTTGATTTCATTTTCTGTGTTGAACAAGGGAATGATATATATATATATATATATATAAAATCAGTTCAAAACTCTGTACTATTTGTGAAACAATGAAGCTGCTCCACTATCTGTCTACATACAGGCTTTGTGTTAGAGCAAAGACAGCTAGGCAAAGGGAGCACAGACCAGTAATGTATATGAATTAGCTGTTCATCAAAAAGAGTAACTCAGTTACAAAGCCTGCATGTAGAGAGACAGATTTCTGAGAGAGGGACAATGGAGACAAGCTGGATTATTTTAGAAACAGTTTAGCATTAACATATTTAGAAAGTTTAAAATCTTTATGACATGAATCTTATAAACCATTTTTGTGTTTTGTGTTTTTTTTTCTTTTTCTGGTGCTTGTCTTTGTTTGTTTTAAAGGAGTCAAAATGTTAAGCTTAAGAATAAGTTTAGTATTAAGCATTGTCTGGAAATATGCATGTATATTCTGGATATGATATATCAAGCTGTTATTCTTTTCTGCTTTTAAAAATAAAAGTAAAATTAAAAAAAAAAAAAGAGAGAACTAAACAGCCCCCTCTCAACTGCCCTCCATCTGCCCCCCTCATCTCTCCCTTCCCGCACAGTCTATTACATAAAAAAGTGTTCCTGTTTGAAAACCTGAGATAAAAAAGCAGATCATAGCAGCGGATTTTCCAGATGCCCTCTTCTGTCCATTACGATACTCTTAGGGGGTTATTTACTAAAACTCATATATATTGCATTAATTTATTTAAACAAACTCAACTTAACTCCCATCCACGATTACCCTAGCAACCATGCATTGATTTGAATAAGAGACTGGAATATGAGTGGGAGAGGGTCTGAATAGAAAGATGAGTAATAAAAAGTAACAATGACTAAGGGGGTTATTTACTAAATTTACTAAATTCATATTTATCTCATTGTCCCAATAAAAAAAGCTTGACCAAACTCCCATGCCTGATTTATTTGTTAATAAATTAACTTGATTTAATTGAATCAGTAAAAAACTCAAAAATATCAAGTGAAAACCCAGATTGTATGATTTTTGTGTTTTTCTCCCAAAAAGCAAATTTTTCGAGTTTTTGCCGAAAAACCCAGAAAAAGTCGGATTTTAGGGCTAAACCCACCAAAAACCTTAATAACTTCAAACTAAGACAGGTGCCTGTCCCATTGATTCATACATGACCTCGACAAGTCTGAGATGGCGGATTTTTGGATTCTGGCTTTTTGCAGCATCAAGTTATAATAAACCTTGAAAAGAGTAAGTTTTTTTTCCTCAAAAGATTCGAGTTTTGCCCTAAAAAGTCTGAACAGAAAATTTTGAGCTTTAATAAATAAGCCCCTAAAACTTGAATTTTTCTGGTCGGGCTTTTTGTGGCAAAAACTTGAATATTTTGTAAAAAAAAAAAACCTAGAATTTTTGAGATTTATTATACCTAATGCTGCAAAAAGCCAGAATCTGAAAATTCACCATCTCAGACCTGTCGAGGTCATGTATAAGTCAGTGGGTGATGTCCATATCCCAATTTGAAGCTGGATTTAGCTCGAATAAATTATTTGGTTTTTGGGCAAAAACCTGAAAAAATCGAGCGATTTGGGAAAAGAGTAAAAAAATTGTACAATTTGGGTTTTAACTCGATTTTATCTAGTTTTTTTCCCGATCCGAGTTATTTTATTAATAAATAAGGTAAAATCAGGCATACATTTGGATTTTAGTAAATAACCCCCTAAATGTGTAGCCTTGCAGAGCATTTGTTTATTAGATGGGTTCAGAAAGCTTGAAAGAGTCAGAAGAAGAAGGCAAATAATTAAAAAACTATAAAAAAAGAAAAAATGAAATGAAAATGAATGAATTGAAAAGTTGCTTAGAATTAGCCATTCTATAACATCCTAAAAGTTAAACACTCCTTTAAAACTTTAAAATGTCTTTGATTTTGGGCTTTGCTCTTATTCTGACGTTATGTATGGGCTTACTGATGCTGTAGATAGGAAGCCAAAGATTTATGTTTGGGACAATGGTACTGAAAGAATTGGGGACCTTCTGGAAATTGGTCCATGACACAGTACACAAGTACTTTTCCACATTGTTCTCTTGGAATTTCTGCTTGAATTCCTAAAAGTCCCCATCTTTTCACTGCATGTAATGTGTAATGTGTGGTTACTATCATAGGAGAGTCCCATGTTGTGTATGCTTTAAAGCGGTTTTTCAGCTTCCAAACCCTTTTTTCAGTTCAGTTTTTTTCAGATGTTCGACAGATATATAGGGGCAAATTCACTAAAAGCCGAAGTGGCAGTCGCTAGCGAAAATTCTGTGAAATCTCATCCGCAGGGACATTGCCAATTTACTAACAGGTGTAGAGAACAATTTGCTAGCGAAAGAATACATTGCTAGAGAAATTTCGTGAATCTTCCTTTATGTTTCCCTTTGTCAGTGACATCATATCCTGTATGCCAAAAAGTTATAAAAATGAAAAAAAAAATACTGGCTTTTTTTCATATTTTAAAGTAGGATTATCTTTAAACGTTGTAACATTTTGTTTTACCATTTTTTTCCAACCATTTCAGGGGCATGCCACATTTGTGGTGGACTCATGTCTAGGACAAAAGAGGGTCTCTTTTGTCTTTAATTTGCTTCCTTGGACATTTTTAATAATAAGTGGCCACTTCAAGCATTTGCACCAACATCTCTAATAAAGACACATATAAGAGCTATATGTACCCACCGTTTTTCAAATTGACCTAAGCATAAGTGTATTAACAAAGTTTCGCTAGGCAGAAATGAACATTAGAGAAAGTTCGGCTCCCGAGACTTTTAGTGAACTTTTACCTGACGAAGCTGCGCAAAGTGTGGCGAAGCCTTCCAAGGTGAATTTGCCCCATAGACTTTTTCAATTGCTTTCCATCTTTTATTTTTTTGCAGTTTTTCTAAAACTGAAGCTTCAAGTTTGGTTCCTTTCTCTGGTGTTTCAGTCTGGCAGCTCAATAATCCAGGTGCACATTCAGCACTGTTACAATTTTCTACATTAGTTGATACATTTCTCAGTAGCATCTGTGGAATATTAACAACTATTGTATCAATTTTAACAGCTGCCTTTAAAGAGGACATATATCATCAGTTTTCATACTGCATGGATAAATCAATCTTTTTTTAAACCCTTCTGGGGTAAATTTCTTTAAGAAAATTCCTAAAACGACTATTGTTCTGCCCCTTTCTCCTATTTCCTTCCAGAGTCCTCACCACTTGTCTCTGAGGCTGCCGGCACTTTAGATGACAGGGTTCATACAGGCACAGTTTGGGGGGGGGGATTCCCTACTAATAATGAGTTTAGCATGTCAGTAAAAGCTAAGAAGACTTCCTGGGGGAGAATGAAGAAACACGCCCATTCCTCTTTTCAGCCTAGAATCTGAAGTAGAAGCATCTCTCTGCAGCTCTGATATAATGATAATTTTAGGTGGTAAAAAACATTTCAACATTTTTTTTTTCTAGCACCAATACACAGTCTAAGGAAGAGGGAATATTATACTAGTAAATGTTTCCTTTAATGAAACTCAGGGATTCTGCTCAGCTTAACAAATATATCAACTAAATGAATCAATTTAGAACAGTTTAGAGAGTCAGTGACCCTCCTCCCAGAGCTGCAACAGAAAAATGTAACTTTTAACTTCAAAATTAGAAAAACGGTCACCCATAGAAAAATAGAAAGTAATTGAAAAAAGTCTTTATTTCTGGTTAACAATCTGAAACCAACTGAACTGAGAAAAAGTGCTGGAAGATGAATATAAATAGTGTATTAATAAAAAATGCTGAGAGTCTTCTTTTTTTGATTACCCACTCTAATGTAAAAAAAAAATATGAAGAGTCAGAGTAGTAAAGATTTTCACCAGGTAGACCAAACTTCTGACACAGGCCACCTACTAAGGTTGGAGGAGGGACCCTTCCAACCATGGCCATCCATCCAACAATATCCAGGGAAATATATTCCTAATAAATTATATGTAATATATAATATAAAAAAGGCTGGGGTTAGAGAACAGGGCCAATGTATATTAGGGATATCCAAATGAGCCCTGTACTGAAGTTCTACTCCCAAAGCCTTTGAGAGCTTTCCTCTATTGGTTTGCTGGGCATTGTTGGCCTTCTTGTTGAAGACCAACATCTCTAATAAAGACACATATAAGAGCTATATGTGCCCACCGTTTTTCAAATTGACCTAAGCATAAGTGTATTAACAAAGTTTCGCTAGGCAGAAATGAACATTAGAGAAAGTTCGGCTCCCGAGACTTTTAGTGAACTTTTACCTGACGAAGCTGTGCAAAGTGTGGCGAAGCCTTCCAAGGTGAATTTGCCCCATAGACTTTTTCAATTGCTTTCCATCTTTTATTTTTTTGCAGTTTTTCTAAAACTGAAGCTTCAAGTTTGGTTCCTTTCTCTGGTGTTTCAGTCTGGCAGCTCAATAATCCAGGTGCACATTCAGCACTGTTACAATTTTCTACATTAGTTGATACATTTCTCAGTAGCATCTGTGGAATATTAACAACTATTGTATCAATTTTAACAGCTGCCTTTAAAGAGGACATATATCATCAGTTTTCATACTGCATGGATAAATCAATCTTTTTTTAAACCCTTCTGGGGTAAATTTCTTTAAGAAAATTCCTAAAACGACTATTGTTCTGCCCCTTTCTCCTATTTCCTTCCAGAGTCCTCACCACTTGTCTCTGAGGCTGCCGGCACTTTAGATGACAGGGTTCATACAGGCACAGTTTGGGGGGGGGATTCCCTACTAATAATGAGTTCAGCATGTCAGTAAAAGCTAAGAAGACTTCCTGGGGGAGAATGAAGAAACACGCCCATTCCTCTTTTCAGCCTAGACTCTGAAGTAGAAGCATCTCTCTGCAGCTCTGATATAATGATAATTTTAGGTGAAAAAAAACATTTCAACATTTTTTTTTCTAGCACCAATACACAGTCTAAGGAAGAGGGAATATTATACTAGTAAATGTTTCCTTTAATGAAACTCAGGGATTCTGCTCAGCTTAACAAATATATCAACTAAATGAATCAATTTAGAACAGTTTAGAGAGTCAGTGACCCTCCTCCCAGAGCTGCAACAGAAAAATGTAACTTTTAACTTCAAAATTAGAAAAACGGTCACCCATAGAAAAATAGAAAGTAATTGAAAAAAGTCTTTATTTCTGGTTAACAATCTGAAACCAACTGAACTGAGAAAAAGTGCTGGAAGATGAATATAAATAGTGTATTAATAAAAAATGCTGAGAGTCTTCTTTTTTTGATTACCCACTCTAATGTAAAAAAAAAATATGAAGAGTCAGAGTAGTAAAGATTTTCACCAGGTAGACCAAACTTCTGACACAGGCCACCTACTAAGGTTGGAGGAGGGACCCTTCCAACCATGGCCATCCATCCAACAATATCCAGGGAAATATATTCCTAATAAATTATATGTAATATATAATATAAAAAAGGCTGGGGTTAGAGAACAGGGCCAATGTATATTAGGGATATCCAAATGAGCCCTGTACTGAAGTTCTACTCCCAAAGCCTTTGAGAGCTTTCATCTATTGGTTTGCTGGGCATTGTTGGCCTTCTTGTTGAAACCATGTAAATGGTATCATAACTGCACAATACCACATTTCATTTGCATCTTTAGTGATTACACTTTAGATTTTGAGTCTGGAAGTCCAGCAGAAGAGTTATTGGATGTGACTGAATACCACAGCTATAGGACCAATTTCCATTTTGGCAAGAAAATAAGTCTGCTGTCTTTATTGTGAAATGTTGGTGCATGCCCACTGTACCCTACTACACAACCAGTCTTTACAGGGGCATTTTAGGGCCAACATATTTAATTTTGTTAAAAGTGAGGCATTTTCGCTGGCGAAAATGCACCGCCGTCCAAAAAAACGGACGCCATTGTCCATTTTTTTTTACGCCGGTGAATTTTCACGGCGGTTTCGAGAATCATGGGAATTCGCGCCTGGCTAATAAATTCGCCGATCACTATTAGTTTATATTTTGTTTTTTCAAGGAAAAGATCTTGAGGAAAGTCTTTCAGTAAAGGGAATTCTGGGGAATGTAGCCTACCCTAGCTGGGGTCATAGATGTGAGAGCAATAATAGTTTTTGTGAAAGAACTTTAGAAGATTCACCCCAGCCCAAGCATTCAAAAACACTGCATTAGAAAACACATTGTCTACATTAAAAGCTATAAAAAAAAATTCAGCTGAATAATGGAAACTGTTTCAGCAAATATATAATTCACTCAGCCAGGGTGTAACATCTAAACTCTAGATGGAGGACAGACTACATTCCCCAGACATTGACTGAAATTAGGAAAAGGGTACCCCAAGCTAATTATTAGAAATAAATGTCTTTATTGAATCCACAAACAAAAAAATAGCACAGCATGTAGGCAATGTTCAGAAAGCCACATGATAGTGTTAACTGTTCATTTTACAAAAATACTTTTATTAGTAGAAAGGAATCTGTATCCCCAAAAGGAAACTAAAGAGAACTAATGTATTATCGTATTGTTCCATTACACATGCAGCAGAAATTATGATTTGAGAAATTCCAGCTGGACTCACAAATGTTTTTCTTTATCTGGTTGTTTTTTTGAGTAGCCTTTAGCTCAGAAACTCAGTCTTTGCCAGATACTTCATTTAACCTATTTCCACTTTCTTCAGGTAGAGGGAGCCAAGTTTTGACATCTACATCTCAAAACAGTTCACTAGCTTGCTTGACTAAGACACATAGATACTGTGGGGTATATTTGTCAAAACAGAGCTTGCCTCAGGTCGCCCTAGTGAAATTTCACAGCTGTCTTTTCACTTGTGTAGAACTTTCTTTTTCGGGGCATATTCATCAAGGGAAAAGTGTCAATTCAAATGTGATAAATACTCCCCTAAAGAATCCTATACTAGTAAATGTAGAGCTGTGAAATTCGCTCCAGTGAACTCTTTTCACCTTTAAATAAAATGTGTTTAAAATGTGTGCTTTTATATGTATAGATATACCATTTCTACAAAGTATTTTTTTTTTCAATAATTGGTTATTTAGATTAAGATATTCATATTCATATTTTCTCTGCATTTCCTGAGAGATTTTGAGTAAGAAACCACACTAAGCATCAAGCCACAGTATTATCCGTATTAAATATTTATTAATGATATTTAATATGCTATTTCTGCAATCAGGATTGTAGGCTTTGTTCTTGACAGGGCACAGCTGTTGGTGACTTGCAGCTTATATGATTTCTGACAGGAGCTTCCTTATAGCAGTAGTTCCAAGCAACACCAGTTCACACTGTCTACTGTGATATGAGCCTCTCCTGTATCAGCACATTTATCTATTTTTTTAGTGTAAGGGATATAGGCCCAGTTTTAGCTGTACAGTATGTTATGTTATAATACTGTTTCTACAGTATAAGTATTCGGCATCAGAGGAGGCCTCTGATGAAGCGCCCAATGGCGCGAAATGCGTCAGGAGGTAGTGGCTGACATGAGGTATGCATACACACTGGGGCAGATTTACTAAAGGGCAAAGTTGCTAATGCCAACGACTTTTCGTCAGAAATCACATCCGCAGGGACATCGCCAATTCTCTAAAAGGCGCAGATGACAATTCGCTAGCGAAAGAGACCGTCGCTAGTGTTCGTTCGCACCCTATCGCTAGGCGACTCTTCGCTCAGTCGAATGGTCATTAGTCCGCAAATTTACTGAAGTGCAGATTTTACTGAACGGTGCCTCTTTCGCTACCTCAGCCCAGACGAACTGCTGAAATGAAGCTACATCTTCCTCAATCTTACATCATATCCTGTCTGCCGAAAATGCATTGAAGTTGAAAAAATGCTGGCAACTTCTTTTTAAGCAGGATTGCCTGCAAAAGTCCTAACAAACTTTTTTGTTTTAACATTTTTCCCCAGACATTTGAGGGCTATGGAATATTAATTTTACAGTGGGCTCATGTCTAGGGCATTATCTGGTCTCTTTTGTCTTTATTAAGGTTCCTTGGACATTTGTAATAAAAAGTGGCCACTTCAAGCATTTGCACCAACATCTCTAATAAAGACATCCATACGACTTTAATGTACTTGCCCTGTTCAAATTGACCTAAGCATAAGATCACTAGCGATTTTTCATAGCAAAGATTCGCTAGGCATAAACTAACGCTAGCGAATCTTTGCTATGAAACGATTGCAAAGAAGAAGTATCGCTAGCAAAAATTTGACAGTGTTTGGCACCCAAGCCGCAACTTTGCATTTTAGCGAATTAGCGTAGTGCTAACGAATTTGCGACTGGTAAATTGGTGCGAAGTGTGTGAAGCGGTTGCTGGCGGCAATTTGCCCTTTCGTAAATTTGCCCCACTGCCTTGTGGTATGATATGAGCTTATGTTTCCACATTGATTTTTATAATTATATAATATTGTATTTAATGGCTGTGGTGATTTTACTCGAATAATCACTTGAAGTGATCTACTGTGCATGTTCTTTATTTTAGATTTAAACTCCTCACAGTTTCTACTCAATATCTAACACTTTTCTGATTCCACCAGGATTCTGATTCCACCAGGATTCTGATTCCACCAGGAAGAACTGTACACCATCATCATATATTTATTTAGCTTCAGCAAGATACACATCAATTTACATTAATTTATAATAATTGGGTCTTACAATAATTTAAGAAACACCGGTTACAGAGAAAAAAAATCAGAGGACCCTACTTGCAATAGTTTACATATAAGTCCTGGATTTCTTAAAGGTTATGGAGTAGTACATAGAAAACAAAACTTTAAAGAACACTAAATTATATTTTTCTGTATATATGTAGTGCAATTACCTGAAAGAATGGCTTATGGCTTATAGTGTTTATCTATATAGACAAAGTTCAGTAGAGCAGTAACCTGTTGTACCTTTGATAATTATAATCTTGCAGGTAGGTTATATTGTTCTACCACTTCACATAACTACAATGAGATTATATTTACTGTAGACTGTTTAATCTCAGTGTCATTGAGACAAGAGCAACCTGCAGAACAATATACAGTAGTTGTACTTATGTTGGTAAGCAAAATAGTGCGCACATATGTGTGTGTGTGAATTTCATACAAATGATTGCAACCATGGGTTCTGTAAGATAATATATATTTGATTTCTCTCCTTTAATGGTACTCTATTCTGTACTGCACTTGTACGTGTGGGTTACTGCTTGATGATTATTGTTCTTGTACTAGTTTTATAATACCAAATCACATTTCTCAAAAGAAAACTCAAACGCCTCCAGTCTCTGCTCTTCAGCGCTATACAAATACCAAATTAAGCAAGGAGAAAAGGTGGCTGATCTACAACGCCTGCAACAATATTAATCATCCCAGTGTCACCTCAGCTCAGAGATAAGTATAGAATGATAGGCAGGTTAATTCATGCGTAACTCTGATCCATGTAATATTTATATCCCTCTTAATGTTGGTTTTATGTAGTGTAGTGTTGTGATAACCTATGTGATCTGTAGTTAGTTTCACTGAAATAATAAGAATTCTAAATAAAAATGGTTTGTGCACAAGCTGTCACAAGTAGTGGATCTTTGCTATACTAAGAGCAGCACAGCTTCCTGGACAAGTAAGCAAAGCAATGCATAAATCACCTTTCCATTTTAAAACCTCAAATGAAGAAAGCACATTTATACATTAATACGTTAAACCACATCTGTTACTTAGGCAGCAAAACCATTTATGTACTTGCAATGATGCTATCTCTTGTGTTGATCATGTCTTTCGCACAGTTTTGTGTCATTATCAAACAGAAACATTCCTGAAAGGAAAAGAAAAATGGAATGGGAATGGGTAGAAAGTAGCAAGACCAGGGCCGTATTTACATAGAGGACGCCCCTAGGCCCGCTGTTGTTCGTCGCCCCTGTCCCCTCCCCTCAAATTTTCATCATCGGGACAGGAGCAATGGGGATTGGTGCATAGGAGATTTAAAAAACAATATTATTACCTGCTCATCCCCAGTGTTTCTAAACCAATGTGGGTGTGGTTGCCGGCCCCTAAAATCCTGCCGCCCTAGGCCCAGGCCTTGGTGGCCTCTCCATAAATCCAGGCCTGAGCAAGACTGCCATTAATAATGGGAGGGTACATGTCTAAGCATTAGAAGGAATGAACATATACAAGGAAGTCTGAGGTATAAAAATCAGGATTAAAATGAGATAAAACTGAGATGAAGGAATGAGTAAAGATGGATTAAAATGAGAAAAGACTGAGATAGAATAAGCTGTAAATGTTACAGAAAAGTTGCAATTAATAAAATTGAGATAGAAAGAGAAGAGATGGTTTCCACTGAGAGTATGAGAAGGGGGATAAGACTACGATAACAAGGATTAAAGACTGTGGTGGCATGAGCAGTAATGGAGAACACTGATATGACAGATAGGTTAAACTGAGATGAGATAAGCAAGGATAAGTAAAGCAAGTTAGATTGAGATAGGGTGAACAGTAGTGATGGGCGAATTCAGATCATATTGGGTGTCAGGCAAGTACTACATTCATGCAAAGTTGTGGTTCTTGGCTGAGAGGATTTTCTTTCTGGGTTGATAAATATCTGCTACTGATCGAGGCGGGCACTAGTTAAGACAATACACAGGACAATGGGCTACTGACTCTGTCTTGAGTGGAGGTGTACCGGCATCTTTAGACTAAATAAGTGCATTGGTAAGGAATGATCATTATCAGCAGGTACCATTTACTGGTCATCTGTTTAAATGAAAACATCTTATTGGTTGCTATGGGTTACTGCTCCTGGGCAAACATAGTACCTTATATTACATATGGGGGGTATGTGTTATATTTCCACAAAATTAACCATTTCTGCACTGAAAGGCATAATGTAAGGCACTGGTAAGCCCAATGCTAAAGACTAGACAGGGTAAGAATCCTTAATATATAGTATATATATATAAAATGCTGAAACGTATATAAAGCAAATACATAGAGCAAAACTAAATTTGCAATTATTTTCTCTAATATACTGATAATGTAACCTTATCAATTCTTTAGCATGGCTGGGTCATGTTATGCTGTAAAACATAAAAACATGTTATTATGAGTTATGTTTTTGTCTGTCATTATTTTCTATGGTAATAGACAGTAGTCCTGGTTATTTGATTGCTAGCTGTTCTTATTCCTTACTTAACATTAATCAGATGTTTATGAATTCCATGGGTTCACAAACCTTTATGATATAGAGGTAGGTCATGAATTGGTGGTTCTGCCTGGTCAGAAATGTCAATGAGTTTTGTCTTGCTTCAGTAAGAGCCAAACTAATCCAGGCATGTCCTTTTGTGGCCTAAGACAACGTTTGTAAGCTATTAACTAAAGTTGAGGTGAAGAACCAGATGGTGAACATCCACCGGCCTTTAGGGAGCTTGGCACAGTAATTGTCGCACCACTATATTTAATCTTTAAGAACTCCTTATTGGTTAGCATGTGGTTAAAGGATTCAGCCAGGGAAAATAATGGTTAGCGGTCAGTGTAAGATTGCTACCTATGGTGGGTAAGACATTTAAAGGGTTGATAAAAGATCATATTCGAGTATTCAGGAATTACATTTTTGGTTGTGAAGAGCTGGAAAAATTTTTTAATGTGTGATACAGTCATCTTTCAGCAGTCAGCCATTTAAAAAAAAGTGTAATGAATTCAACAATCTCTTGCTGAGCAAAGATTGCACGTGGCATTTATCAGGTTCTTGTCCTTTGTTGATTCCAATCTATTTGTTTGATCTTTAACTTGAAATGGATATTGACAGCCAGATCTCAGTGTTGCTGAAAATAAAACATTAATTAAGGTAGTGAGGAGGATCACAGTACATAAGGGGAAAATGCACTGAGAGCCATTAATGTTTATATGTATATATATACACACATATATATACACACATATATATATATATACATTTATTTATTTATTTATAATGTGAAAATGCACAATTACTCTTTGCAATAAAAAATCAGCTTCTCTGAGGTAGTGAGGAGGATCACAGTACATAAGGGGAAAATGCACTGAGAGCCATTAAAATCATGGAAATTGAAATTTATTCAATATTTTGAATTATTTTTCAGACTGTAAAGATGCTTTATATTGGTTACAGACTAAACTGGACAATTGCAATTATTCCTGTTTCTTTATCTAAAAAAATGTTAGCATTTTGCTAGGGTTGGTAGGCCTTTAACCATAGAGCCAGAATTTAAAAGGCCACTAAACCATAAAAAAAGTTGATCTCAATTTTAAATTCACTTTCACATTTGCATATTTAGAAATTGCCAAGAGAAGTGGTGTTCCAATATTATGTACACGTGTAGCTTACTTACATCTGTAATCAATCATTTACACCCAAAAAGGCCTAAAACGGTGACCTATGATAAACATTTCTTATACATAGAGCAAAACTAAATTTGCAATTATTTTCTCTAATATACTGATAATGTAACCTTATCAATTCTTTAGCATGGCTGGGTCATGTTATGCTGTAAAACATAAAAACATGTTATTATGAGTTATGTTTTTGTCTGTCATTATTTTCTATGGTAATAGACAGTAGTCCTGGTTATTTGATTGCTAGCTGTTCTTATTCCTTACTTAACATTAATCAGATGTTTATGAATTCCATGGGTTCACAAACCTTTATGATATAGAGGTAGGTCATGAATTGGTGGTTCTGCCTGGTCAGAAATGTCAATGAGTTTTGTCTTGCTTCAGTAAGAGCCAAACTAATCCAGGCATGTCCTTTTGTGGCCTAAGACAACGTTTGTAAGCTATTAACTAAAGTTGAGGTGAAGAACCAGATGGTGAACATCCACCGGCCTTTAGGGAGCTTGGCACAGTAATTGTCGCACCACTATATTTAATCTTTAAGAACTCCTTATTGGTTAGCATGTGGTTAAAGGATTCAGCCAGGGAAAATAATGGTTAGCGGTCAGTGTAAGATTGCTACCTATGGTGGGTAAGACATTTAAAGGGTTGATAAAAGATCATATTCGAGTATTCAGGAATTACATTTTTGGTTGTGAAGAGCTGGAAAAATTTTTTAATGTGTGATACAGTCATCTTTCAGCAGTCAGCCATTTAAAAAAAAGTGTAATGAATTCAACAATCTCTTGCTGAGCAAAGATTGCACGTGGCATTTATCAGGTTCTTGTCCTTTGTTGATTCCAATCTATTTGTTTGATCTTTAACTTGAAATGGATATTGACAGCCAGATCTCAGTGTTGCTGAAAATAAAACATTATTCCAGGTGATGAACTCCAGGTGATCATAACATTTAAAAACAATATATATATGTGTATATAATATATATATATATATATATATATATATATATATATATATATATACACACAATATATACACACATATATATATATATACATTTATTTATTTATTTATAATGTGAAAATGCACAATTACTCTTTGCAATAAAAAATCAGCTTCTCTGAGGTAGTGAGGAGGATCACAGTACATAAGGGGAAAATGCACTGAGAGCCATTAAAATCATGGAAATTGAAATTTATTCAATATTTTGAATTATTTTTCAGACTGTAAAGATGCTTTATATTGGTTACAGACTAAACTGGACAATTGCAATTATTCCTGTTTCTTTATCTAAAAAAATGTTAGCATTTTGCTAGGGTTGGTAGGCCTTTAACCATAGAGCCAGAATTTAAAAGGCCACTAAACCATAAAAAAAGTTGATCTCAATTTTAAATTCACTTTCACATTTGCATATTTAGAAATTGCCAAGAGAAGTGGTGTTCCAATATTATGTACACGTGTAGCTTACTTACATCTGTAATCAATCATTTACACCCAAAAAGGCCTAAAACGGTGACCTATGATAAACATTTCTTGTGTTCAGGAAATAGTTCAAATAGATCACTACATGTTTACAGATCAACACAGTTGCATCAAAAATAAATGAATGTCCACATATCACTCTAACTGGCATTTAGGCTCTGAGTCTCACTTCTTTCTATATTTAATATCAATATGAAAAATACAGTCTTATATATTCATAAGACTTTGCTCATCTTTTTGTGCCAGTGCTCAATACCTGAGTTATCTTAGAGCTTTGAAAAGCTTATTTACATTTACTGCATTCGATCTAATAATATCTATTGATGTCTATCTAACAATTCTGTCTACTATGCCTATGTGTATTCACCTGAATATAAGGTGTCCCTTTAGGAGGAGCCACTCCCCCACAATTTGCTTATTTACATTCTAGAAATCAGAGAGGGAATGCTTTTCTTATAGAGCACATTATGGGGTCTATTCATCATGCTGTGTAAAACAATCAATGCCAGAAAATTGGTGTAAAAAGCTTTGTAAAATAAATGGTGAATTTTTGTGTGTATTTCATTTTACACCATCTAAAGGCCAGATTTTATGAATTTGTTCTTGTAATCCATTAAAGTATACCTCCCAAACTCACACTGAAAAAGTTCCAGTGGAAAAAAGTATAACCATATTTTTCCAAATTTTTACACCAAGGTATATGATAGCTGAAAATCAATACACAGCTTATTAAATATGCAGTTTTTTACACAGTGATGCCTGGTGACGTGTGGTGTATTTTGTCACTGTTACACAGCATAAAAACAGGCCCCTAGGTGTCTGAGATAATGCATGCTGGGGTAATAAACAGTATCTTATCCTACTGGAAAATTAATGAAGCATTGTGTGCTGCCTAGTGGCAAATTTCTGCGTTTTGCTGAAAGCAAATTCATTTGCGAAACTGTGGTGACAATTCGCCGCTTCAAAAAATTTGGCGAATGCCAAAATTGCCGCATGCATACAAATTGCTGCACGCCCATTGACTTTAATACATTTGGACCAAATAGTTGCACGTATAAAAATTTTCGCTTGCGTCAAATTTTTTCACGTCACAGATTTGCCCATCACTAGTGCTAAATTCATATATACACCCACTATACATCAATGTATATGTTGGGGTCCATAAGGGGGTTAATCAGCCCCTATGGCTTTAAGGCCCCCCAGTGTTATTGGCCAAGAGGTGATATGACAACTTCCTGCCATACTGCACTATAGTGTGTGTAAGGAGTGGCCTCTTCCTCTTTGGCTGCTGGATGCTGATCCAGCTGGGTGTGCCCAGGGGAGCCTGGGTACAGCAAGGCCCAGAAAGTCATGTGTCCAAGTCGGGGACCAGGCAACCCCGTGAATGAGGAATAGAAAGTGGCAGGTGTAGCTCCCAGTACTAGTATGTTCTAGGAGTGTAAGATAGTCAGGGTTGAGCTAGATAAGAGCAGTTCTGAGCTCCAACATAGGAGTGATAGATTGGAGGTATCTCTCCCAGGCCATATTGCCTGTTGTATAGGGATCCCAGCGGAGAGGGAATCAGGAGAGATGATTGCCCTGAGGTTGATCCAGAGACCACTACCGGAATATGTTGCAGAGGTGAAGTGGGATACCTGCCAAGTCTGTCCTAAGGGAATGTCAAACTGCATGTGATGTGCCTGTGCCTTTTTCCTCTAACCACTGGATGTGAGTAAACCTGGGGACATTGTCCACGACTAATAAACAGTTCTTTATTTGCATCATAAGAACCTCATGGCGCCCAATCATTTTTGTATGCACAGTAGTCTGGGTGTTGTAGTTGCACTAAACCTTAAAGGGATAGCTTCCACTTAGTGAAGGCCCGGATCCTGCAGAGAGAGTCCACATGTAACCCATGCTCCTACCTTAGCTGGACATTAATCTGTGGTGTGAATAGCCCAGATTAGCGTTACATATACATATAAATTAGAATGTATAATACATACGGAAAATGCCTATATATATGGATTATTGCTATCCTTGTTTTTCTGCATTTTACGCAAAGCAAAATGTGGTGGTTAAATCAACAAACTGCTAAATGTGCAACAAAGTAAATATAAATTGTGAAGCAAAATTTTACTGACCCACACACTTGGGTTTAAACAGTCTCCAAGTGTTTCTATAGGGCACTACACTTTAATTAGCTTTGCTGCATGATTCCTTAAAGGAGAAGGAAAGGCTAAAATTAAGTAAGCTTTATCAGAAAGGTCTATATAAAAACACCAGTAAACACTCAAAGTAATGCTGCTCTGAGTCCTCTGTCAAAAGAAACACAGCATTTCTTTCCTTTTATTGTGTACACATGGGCTATTGTATCAGACTACTGTTTTCAGCATAAACCTCCAGGGCAGGGCTTGAGCATGCTCAGTTTGCTCCTCTCCCCCTCCCTCCTCCCATCCCTGCTGTAATCTGAGCTCAGAGCTGTAAGTGAGCAGAGAGAGACTCAGGCTGGAAGTGATGTCACACCAAGCTTATATGGCAGCTTCTATCCTAAACAAACAGAGAAAGTGTCTAGAGCTGTTTACTCAGGTATGGTAAATCGTTCTGCAGAATAAATATAGCGTTCTAGCTTGCACTATTGTGGCTAATCTGTTGGCAATAAACTGTTTTGGAACTTTCCTTCTCCTTTAATATACAGTACATATGGGTGGGTGTTAGAAGTAGGGCTTCCTGTTCCATAAAGTAGTCTGAGGACAACCCTACTTCACTTTTCCCTGAGCGCTAACCTGATCTAAAAAGAGGGCATATTGTATTGTCGTTACATATTGCCCCTTTAACCAAAGGTACAACCTTGTACAGGTATGGGTTCCCTTATCTGTAAGCCTGTTATTCAGAAAGCTCAGAATTAAAGAAATAGTTCAGTTTTAAAAAAATTATTTTCTTTTTCCCTGTAATAATAAAACAATACTTTCAATGTGATCCAAACTAAGATATAATTACTCTTTATTAGAAGCAAAACAATCCTATGGAGTTTAATTAATGTTTTAATTATTTTTTTTAGTAGACTTAAAGGATGGTGATCCAATCTACAGAAAGACTCTTTATCCAGAAAGCCCCAGGTCCTGAGCATTCTGGATAACAGGTCACATACCTGTTGCATGAAGCAACTGACTGCCTGCCTGCTCTGATCAGCAAGCATCACAGTTAGGGAATTAAAACATTTCATGCACTCAGACTTCTTGGGGCAAATTCACTAAGCTGGCGTAGTTTCGCTAGTGTTACTTCGCAACCTTACGCCAGGCGAATTTTCGCTAGCGACAAAACTACACAAATTCACTAACTTGCGCAGTGTACTGAACGCTACCTTTTACGCTAGACTTCCTTCGCCACCTCAGACCTGGCGAAGCGCAATAGAGTAGATAGGGATTGTTTAAAAATATAGTCAATTTTTTTTCTAAGTCCCAAAAAACGCTGGCGTGTTTTCTACATGATGGCTGATAGGCTGAAAAAGATCGAAAAATTTTTGGGGCTCCCCTTCCTCCCCCCTACATTTCCTGACTCATGGCAACTTACCTAGACAGTGGGCACATGTGTAGGGCAAAATAAAATTTTATTTGCTGATTTGAAGGTTTTCTAGGCATTTGTAGTGCAGATACGTGTTCCTCCATTGAAATTTGAATTTTGCGCCGTATGCAAATTAGCCTTTGCTAGCGTAGCTTCGCTTTTAGTGAATTTGCGGAGCCCTGGCGAAACTACGCCTGGCGAAGTGCGGCGAAGTTGCGCCTGGCCCAACTTTGCATCTTAGTGAATTTGCACCCTTGAGTTTGCCGCCTATAAACAGAAGTTTTAATTATTAAAAAAAAAAAAAAAAATATATATATATATATATATATATATATATATATATATATATATATATTGCATTATGTTAAAGGATCAGTAACATCAATTTTTTTATTAAAAAATGTGTCAGTGTATTAAACTCTTAAATCGCTAAGTCTTTATTAAGAAATAACTTAACGAAACTCAGTTTGTGCTGATGTTACTGGTCCTTTAACAGTATCCATACTAATACAGTAAGTCAACATAAAGTGTTTCAAAAATACAGTAAGAGAAAAAAATACAATTAGCCATTAGCGTGTACACAATGTAGCACTACACTGGATCATTTGTTTATTGTACAAACACAGATGCCTGGGTTTCTGTGCTATTGTAGTATTCACTTGTTCCAGGAAATGCTTTAATCATGTTTTCTTTATATATTTATTTTTGTACAGTAAATATTGATTTATTTTATAGACCCTGTTCTTTTAACATATGTTAGGACAGCAAGATTAAAATATAGCTATGTATGCCATAGGCATTACGCTGAAACAAAGATGAATTCATTATGCAATATAATATGGTTTGAAATACATTTCTGGTTCTTCCTTAAGGTGCATTTTTGATCTGATATGAGTTATGCATGGGTAGCCTTCTTGTGTCGCTAATTGCTCCTCTTTACATCGACTGTGCTTTTAGTTCCCTTGGTGGTAAAGCTATCCTGAACTGTATAATAGTCTTATACAGTTTATGTTTTGGTTCATACATGTATTGGATCAGAATTTAGGCCTATCTTTGGATTGATTGGCAAATAATTTCCTTATCAACAGCACATAATGAATTTAGAGTTGAAGAAACAGCCATTTGTTATTCTGTATTTTGACTACATCTGTACCATGAGATATGAGAAAGAGCAACTGTAAGTCATTCAGCTTAATAGTGTGTTATTCACTGCATTTTATTTCTGATTTGGGTGCTCTTGTGAAGTCCAAAGAATGCATTATGGGTAACTGTAATGGGTCAATTTAGCACCTATGGTAGTAAACCAGCCTCTAAGGGCCAATTCAAGATTGCTGTATCATTTGGCACATGTAATCTGTAAGGGTAAGGGCACACCTTTAAGGGTAAGGGCACACCTGGCGAAGTCGCCCGAAGTTTCCTTGTGGGGCGACTTCGGAATACGAAGCACCGCGTGTGCCATGCCGCAGGTGACTTTTCATTATAGCCGGCGCAAGACAGAGGGAAGGCATTCGGGGAGATTAGTCGCCCCAAAGAAGAGGCGATTAGTCGCCAAGCGACTAAATCTCCCCGAATCGCCAGGTGTGCCCTTACCCTATAGGGGGTATTATTTGAGTTAACTCGTGGAGGTCTATTTATCACCAATGTCCTTTTAGTGGTTTTAGAAACCACAATTAATCTCACTTTCTGTTTCAAAAATACAGTAAAAAAAAAAACAATTAACGTGTACACAATGTAGCACTACACAGTTTGCAGTTTCAGCAGTTCCAGTGCTTCTCTGCCTCTGTTCCACTGCACTTATTCAAAGGGGCAAATGTTATGTTTAAAAGTTGTACACATTTTTTGAAAAACTTTTTTTAACCATTTGAAGCTCTTGCCACATTTTTTATAGGGTGGGCTCATGTCTTGGGCATTAGAGGGTTTTTATTTTGCTTCCTTGGACATTTTTAATAATAAGTGGCCAATTCAAGCAATTTCACCAACATCTCTAATAAAGACATATAAATGACCTATATGTACCTACCTGGTCTATATAAATTGACCTAAGCATAAGTGTGTTAACGAAGTTTCGCTAGGAAAAAAGTAACGCTAGCAAAAGTTCACTTAGAAGTGCCCATGCTGACAAATTTTTGCTGACGAAACTTCACCAGCGTTCGCCTGCTGAGACGTAACTTTTTTTTGATAAATAAGCGTATGCGCTGAGAATTAAAATCTGACAAAGTTGTGCGAAGTGTAGTGGAGACTTCCGACTAGAAAATTCACCATTTAGTAAATTTACCCCAAAGGTAGCATAAAGATACAGGGGGTTATTTATTTTACCCTAAAATTTCGAGTTTTCAAGGGTAGTTTTTAGTCAACACTTTTCGGGTAAAAGAAAAAACTTGAGTTTATTATGCCCCAAACCTGGAAATAGCTTGAATCCGAAAATACTGCAGCTAAAACTTGCCGGGATCATTTAGACGTCAATGGCAGAGGTCCCGCCCATTTGAGGATGTTTGTAGCCTTCATGATGTAGATAAAAAGCGAAATAACTCAAAAACCGCTAATAATAAAAAATTAAATTGTCTCAGAATATCACTCTCTACATCATACTAAAAGTTATTTAAAGGTGAACAACCCCTTTAAATCAGAAAACATTCGAGTTGTGAGTTCATTCGAGATATAAAAAAACTTTACTAACCTCTAAAAAAAACTTAACATTTGATAAAAAAAAAACCCACAATGTATAAAAACTTGATAAGTTCATAAATATTATTCAGCACAGAAATTCAAAGAACTTAATGACCTTATGTCCTACAGAGAGAAACCCCTTTAAGGGCCAGGGCACACGCTGCTATTTTGGGAGATTAGTCGCCCATCGACCAATCGATTTTTCTTTGCGCGACTAATCTCCCCAAACTGCTAGACTAATGTTATTCGCCAGTGGGATGGCAGTCTGATCGCTTCGGCTTTCCAAAGTTGCCTGACGTTTTCTAATGAGGCAACTTCAGGGGACTTCGGAAATCAAAGCGCTCCAAGTGCCATCACACCAGCAATTTAGATTCTAGCCACTGGGAAGGCAGTTCAGGAAGATTAGCTGTTCAAAGAAGAAGTTGATGGGCGACTAATCTCCCGATATAGCAGTGTGTGTCCTTACCCTTTCAAGTAAGTCTAGAACTCAGTTTGCATATGCACAGAGACTAAAGGCTTCAGGCACATTTCCACTTTATATTCAAGCAGATGTTTGGGCTACACTTGCATATAAACCACTCATTTCACAAGGCCATGTATAGATGAACTGCAGAGTGTAATGTGTATGATCGTTTGGCAGTCTGTATATGGATAAAGAGGGTGATTAATTGTATTGCATATACAGAAATAATCTAAGGAGCTTTGCTCTGCGTCTTTCTTTACTTCCTCCAGTTATTTGCATTTCTATAAGGCTTCTCAACATTGTAAAACTGAAATCCATTACAGTATAATAAACAAAAATAACAGCATGCTTGTGTACCACTTCTAACACAGCTTTCATTAATCATGTAATAAGCATTATAGCATGGCAGGGTGCTAAAATGTGTACTTTGTGTACATAGTGCCCATAGCAACCTGGATGATTGTGTTCTATTCATCCAGCCTGTTATTCAGATTAATGACTACAGTAACCAGGCGACAGTTTAAATGCCTACATTAAGAGCTGCAAGCAAAAAAAAGCTAGCAACTAAAAAAACATTAAGAAGTTCGAAAATGAGGCCTTCCTTTTAGAAAATGCCTGATAACTTGATATTTATATTTAAAAATGATTTCCTTTTTCTCTGTAATAATAAAACAGTAGCTTGTATTTGATCCCAACTAAGATATAATTTATCATTATTGGAAGCAAAACCAGCCTATTGAGTTTATTTAGGGGGTCATTTACGAAACCTTGATTTTTTTTCTGGTCAAGGTTTTTTGGGCAAAAACTCAAATTTTTAGAGGTAAAAAAATCTAAAATTGTTCCAGATTTATTACAATATAGCCTGAAGCTGCTTAAAAGTCAGAATCTGAAAATCCACCATCTCAAACCTGTCGAGGTAATGTTGAAGGCAAAGGCAGATGTCCCTTTTACAATTTGAAGATATTGTGATCTTCGCTGGGTTACTTCCGATAATCCACAAATGTGGGGTTTCTGGGCAAATCCCCCAAAAATCTAGTGTTTTGGGGTGTCAACTCCACAAAATTCATATTCAAGTTTTCCCTCGATTTTATCGAGTGTTTTCCCCGACCTGAATTTTTTGAGTTATTTTATTGATAAATAAGATAAAATCATGGACGGGAGTTTGGTCGAGCTTGGTTTAATAAAAAGATGAGTTAAATTTGAGTTTTATTAAATAAAAACCTAAATGTTTACATGATTTTTTAGTAGACTTAAGGTATTAAGATCAAATTGTGATCTTTGCTGGGTTTCTTCCGATAATGCAAAAAATTGGGGTTTCCGGGCAAAATCCCGTAAATATCTAGCGTGTCAACTCCGAAAATTCATACGATTCAAGTTTTCCCTCAATTTTATTGAGTCTTTCCCGACCTGACTTTTTTGAGTTATTTTATTGATAGGTAAGATAAGATCATGGATGGGAGTTTTGTCGAGCTTGGTTTAATAAAAAGATGAGTTAAATTCGAGTTTTATTAAAAAAAAAAACTAAATGTTTACATGATTTTCTAGTAGACTTATGGTATGAAGATCCAAATTACGGAAAGAGCCGTTATGTGGAAAAGCCCAGGTCCCGAGCAATCCAGATAACAGGAGTATATCCTGTGAAATAAAATACACTTTTTCCCGTTAATGTTAAAATTCTTACATGCAGTGGCATAACTAGATATTACTGGGCCCCATAGCAAATTATTTTTCAGACCGCCAAAATGTCTAGATATTGACTTGAAATTGTGTGTGAATACAATATATATAGGGTCTCTTGGGCCTGCACCTCCTGGGCCCCCCTGCAGCCACAGGGTCTGCTTCCTCTGTAGTTACGCCCCTACTAACATGCCTTTTGTTTTAAGAGTGCAAAGGACATATAGATCATACTGAAATCTAGAATATTATATTAGAAGTATTCAGAACAGATTCACAGCAGTGTATACTCAGCATTAGAATTATTAACATGTATTTATATAGCGCCAACATATATACTCAGCATTAGAATGCACACAGACATATGGGGAAAAGCTGCGGAAAGCAGTATTATTCCATGGTGTAAACATGGCATGAATACAAGATACAATATGAAAATAACACCATATAAGTGTGAAAAAGGCACATAGTAGAGAATATAAAAACAGGTAGCAGCATCAATAAAACATCCTTACGGATTAGGCTGTAATAATAAATTCCACAAATGTCACATCAGCAAAAGATGGTGAAATCCCTCTATTTTTTCTGCTTTTCCAGCACATTTTTATTTTTTATTTTCATTCATGTGTATATAACATCTAGTATTTATGGCATGTGGGGAGCAACAGGACGCACCATACTGAATGAGGAATTTGTTTTTATGTTGGCAACCTTAAAGAGTATATCAGTATAGCAATCGTTATTTGACCATGCAGAGATATATTACATTTTACTGACACCTTATTATTTACTCTTTTTGTTGCCCCAGACATTTTCATCTGGGACCCAATAAAAGTGTGACAAACTATGTAAATATTGAGTTGCAGAGCACCAGCAAAAATAGGCCCCCTAGAGCTGTACCACCTTTATCCCTCTCATGGCCACCCTGGATACAAGTATATATCTAATATAAGTCAACTAATGTGACTTTCCATCGCCAGCTCATTAATTCTGATTGCCTTAAAGTGGGGATCCCCAACCTTTTTTACCTGTGAGCAACACAAGCACAAAACAAGTTCCTGGGGTGCCTAATAAGGGTTGTGATTGGCTATTTTATAGCTGGGAACAACACCCAAGGAGTTGGTGAGCAACATGTTGCTCACAACATGTTGCTCACAACATGTTGCTCACAAGCCACTGGTTGGGGATCACTGCCTTAGGGTATTATTATTAGATGGAGTGTTTTATTGCCCACAACATTTTTAGATTCTGGATTTGCAGCAATGCTTGAAGATACCCTTACATAGACTAACGTGGGAATTACTCTGATCCTGCCAGAGCACCCACCTGTCAGGAAACTACCACAATTTGTCAATGTTTATGGACAATTATAGTGTGATCCGTGGGTGCATAGGCAGGATCAGATTCCAACAGTAGCTTATGCATGGGAAATGTTCTTCTGTTACCTTTTATTTTTCCCTTATTTATCATGTGTGCCCCACATTCAGAAAATGAATTCCTACTGTACTTGGACAATGGCCATAATATATATATAATTTTTATGTATCGCCTCTCTCCCTTTTCCTTTCTAAGTGGAACATTTTAAGATTTCGATCAAGAACCATCAATAGTGGCCTTTACTGGTCAGGTTGTGTTTACTTGATATCGCTGCACATGGCCTCTATAATTGAAAGTAAGATGAAGTGTCACCAAAAATGTATAAATTGACAGTATAACATGCCTCTTTCTGTCACTACTGTGCATTTTATATAGCCCACTGTTTGGCTTGCACTTTAGTGCACTGGTTGTTTACTTTTATGTCTTCTGTAATAATGACAGTTTCACTTAATTAATCTACTAGAACCTTCCAGATGTAAGTCCATGCTGATGTGGATCCTGCAGGTCATTGAAGTGTAGAATGAATACTACAGTACATTAAGGGGTCCATTTACAAATTTCAGTTTTTTTCCACAAATCTCTAAAAATTTGTGTTTTTTTTCCTATTTTTCTAAAAACTCTAAAAATATGAGATTTATTAAGGGGCTGATTTATCAAGGGTCGAATTTATAGCTCATGGGAGTTTGTAAAAACTCCCATAAACTCCCATAAACTCCCAATGAACTCGAAATTCGAATAAAAAATGACCAATCAAAATTTTTCAAATTGACCCACAAACTCAAATCCAATTCAAATAGAAAAAATTAGATTTTCAGGAAGGCTGCAAACAACTCCAAATTGATCCCAGGACACCCCCACAGGCTAAAACAGCAATTTGGCAGGTTTAGGGTGGCGAATAGGCGAATTTGAATTCTTAAAGAGCCAGTACATGATAAATTTAGAAAATCAATATTTGAATTTTTACTTTGATGCTTGATAAACCTACCCCTAAGTGTAAAAACCACGAAAAAATCTTATACAAAAATTTGCCAGGTCAGAGTTGTCAAGGTCCTATAGAAGTCAGTGGGAGCAGCGCTGATCCTATTGGACCATTTTTATTTAATTAATTCAGCCTTTTAGAGGTTTTCAGATTTTTTTCATTAGGAATTGTCCAAAAAACTCGAATTATTAGAGGTTTAGTGATATTTGTATTTTTTGTTTCAGATCGTTCAGTGCTTCTTAAATTCAGATCTTTTAATAAACTTCATGACATTTGTGGTTTTAGAGAAAGTGAGTTTAGTCGTGGTTTCAAAAACCTCTAAAATACTAAAATGAGACTGATAATAAATAGGCCTCTGGGTGTTCTGCAAGGGAAATGTGGATTTTTTACAGTGCTTCAGTATTCTTTTTGCTTTAATTGTGCTAACCGAGAGACATCTTGAGTCATAGAAACTCCTGCAGGATATGCTTTGTTGCCTTTGGGACCCCCAAGCCCAGAGCTTGGTTGATTTCAGAACCCCTGTAACCTCGCCTGGTGATGTGACTGTGCAGAAAAGGGGTTTAACGGAAAAAGAGTGGTTTTCTGAACATAAAATCATGCAATTTATTCTGATTTTAGCTTTGTCCTCTTTCAACATGAACTATTGTTGTTTTACATGTAATGTTTTACATCCAACAAAGAACTTCTGGTGTTCTCAATTGATTTATAGAGATGTAAACATGATCGGCAAGGTTTAGTTGCAGGCTATGTTATCCTCTTAATAAACTGCCATTGCTGATTTACTTTTCTAAATTAAATTTATCATTCAGTTTATTGTGGTACAGAGTAGCATTTCCTTAGGGGCAAAATCAATACAGTTTTCTGATTTAAACAGGTAAAATGTTTATGAAGTCTCTCCATGGAGTTTCACTCAACTGGATCATTTCTGATAGCGACACTGACATATTTTTAGCTTCAAATCCAGACTGTTTATAAATGTGTGTTTTCCTTGGATATATCTCACCATATTTATTAGTATCACAGTTTTACTTAAACATGATTCCTACTGCTAGATATCCTAAGGTACATGCATGTATTTCTATGCATCGGCAGTAAAAATCTATATTTTCTCTCTACAGGTTTTATATATATATCATGAATTTTCACAAGGATTGTGCATTAATCCCATCATGAAGACAATTGAAAGGGCACCTTTGTCACACTGAAAGATTCTGTAAGACTTTTTTTTTCTCCCTGTAAGTTGCTTTGCAAAGACAAAGGAAAAATGAATTTCTCTACTTATTTTGAAAATCTGTCAATTCCTAACAACATTTCAGGTAATGTTACATTTCCAATGTCAGAAGACTGTGCTTTGCCACTGCCTATAGTTTTAACTCTTGCGCTTGCCTATGGGGCTGTGATAATTCTTGGACTTTCTGGAAATTTGGCACTAATAATCATCATTTTAAAGCAGAAGGAAATGCGAAATGTCACCAACATCCTCATTGTGAACCTTTCCTTTTCGGATCTGTTAGCAACAATCATGTGCCTCCCGTTCACACTGATTTACACTCTTATGGACCACTGGATCTTTGGGGAAGTCATGTGCAAGCTAAATGAGTACATACAGTGTGTTTCAGTGACCGTTTCCATTTTTTCACTGGTTCTTATTGCTATTGAACGCCATCAATTGATAATAAATCCTCGTGGGTGGAGACCTAATAACAGACATGCCTGCTTTGGAATAAGTGTAATATGGGGTGTAGCTATGGCTTGCTCTTCACCTTTAATGATGTACAGTGTTTTAACCGATGAACCATTCAAAAACATAAGCCTTGACTCCTACATAGGAAAATACGTTTGCCTGGAAGATTTCCCGGAGGACAATTTCAGACTTTCTTATACAACGTTGCTCTTTATCCTACAGTATCTTGGGCCACTTTGTTTCATTTTTGTCTGCTACACAAAGGTAAAAAACTTTAATATTTCTGCTGAAATTCTATTTAGCTTTTTATATTTCATGTTACACTTTCATATGTGTTTTTTTTTCCTTTTTTTAGATATTCCTACGATTAAAAAGACGAAACAATATGATGGACAAGATAAGAGACAACAAGTACCGTTCCAGTGAAACAAAAAGAATTAACATCATGCTCTTATCCATCGTGGTGGGATTTGCTCTTTGTTGGCTGCCGTTCTTCATCTTTAATTTGGTGTTTGATTGGAATCATGAAGCAATTGCAACCTGCAACCACAACTTATTGTTTTTGATTTGCCACCTCACGGCAATGATCTCCACCTGCGTGAACCCCATTTTTTATGGTTTCCTTAACAAAAACTTCCAAAGGGATTTACAGTTCTTCTTTAATTTTTGTGATTTTAGATCTAGGGAGGATGATTATGAGACAATAGCTATGTCTACCATGCACACTGATGTTTCCAAAACATCTTTGAAACAAGCAAGCCCGATAGCATAAAAAAATTGAATGACAATATGCCTTTTTTTTAATGACAGTAAATGTGCTGCAAATATGTATCCCAAATAAGCACAACGCCATTATATCCTGAAGTTCTAGCACCAAACACTGCAAAGGCATGGCTGTGTTCCATCTGCACTAACATTATACTGCATTTGCCGATTAATAAGAACACGAGCAACTGCTGCATATTCCAGTTGCCAGGCTGTGGAACCATACTGTCAGCATTTTGCAAGCATTCACCTTTCTTTCTGTCGTGTGGCATTCATGTGGTGTTTGGCACCGAGAACAAGCATTCTTCGGTAATCTCACGATCGCTTCAAACTGTGAATGCTGTTACAATGTTTTGTATTATAAACTTTAATCTGTACTCGTAAATATAACCACAGTATATGATATAAGGTATTTATTACAAAAGTTGCAAAAGTTACTTTTTTACCTATTTTATTAGACGTTAATGGATATTAAGTTATACATAATGCTAATTTATAAAGCATTACTACAAATGGTTATGACGTCTTTGAAGTACTCTTTCTCATGGTGAAATGAGCAAGAAGTGGGGGGGGGGTTACCTTATCAGAAGGTTTAAAAATCACACTGCATCTGTTTACCTTTTTCAGATTTTCGGGTTTTGACACATTTTAGGGCTTATGTAATAAAAGGCACTACGTTTGCCCAGGAGCTGTAACTCATAGCAACAAATGAGCAGGTAATGTTTACTTGTCACCTGTTTAAAAGCAAACATCTTATTGGTTGTTAGGGATTACTGCTCCTTGGCAAAATGAGTGCCTTATTTTTACATATGACGGTATCTGTTTTATTATATATGTGTTTGCTTTATTTGTGTTTACTATCATGTATGATGGCTTTTTACTGCTAAAATTTATGAAAGAATTGCTAGTGATGAAGAGAGGTAGTAGTATAGAAAAAACTTTGTCCCCCTCCCCCCCGATTGCAAAATTATATGAATATAAAATAGGTATTCATTTTACTCATGAAAATGTACCAGTACCAGTTACTTAACTCGCAACTCAGTAGAGTACAGAGGGAGAATCAGTGCGGGTCCAACAACAATGAACAGCCAGCAGTTGCCCTTCCAGGAAACAAAGATAATAGATAAATACATTTACTACATTTACGACCGCAAGTGCAGTGTGCAAAGCTTTGGATGCCATATTACCCATAATGTACATTTTCCCCATAATTCCAGATAGATTGTTTTGTTTCTGGTACTTAAAATTAAAATGAAGTCCGCACATGCCCATTTGTTAAATAACAGGTGTTAGTTTGGGTCACTACACATTACAAACGACCATTTTTCTTGCACTTTGCCCACTGTGTAGGACATTATGCAAATAGCTGCAGGCATCTGCCCTCCATTTCAGAGACATGAGACTCCCCTCTCTAATATAGTGCTGACTATGTTCCTCAGCACTGTATTAATGAGTGGTGTGGCAGGTAGTAGTCCTCACCTTACATGCAGTATCCACAAGTCCTTGAAAAAATAGGACCATAATGCAACCTTTGTATTTCGGAAAAAATGAGAGCTCCAAATTCTATTTTTTACAGCTTTGATTTAGATCCTTCACACACATTTTGAAGTAAAAATACAGATTTATCATTTTAAAGGGTCTAGTTTATCTGGTTGAGCAAAAAAACCCTAAATTTTTTGAGATTTATTATGCTCCAAAGCTGCTAAAAATCCAAATCTGAAAATACTCAAGCTAAAACCCGTTGAAGTCATGTAAAAGTCAATGTCCCTTTGTTTCTTGCCTTCATGATCTTCGAGGGTTTCAGGCTGGTTTTCATTTGATAACCCGAAAAAGTTGCATGATTCAAACAGGAAAAAGTCACATGATTCGATTTGACACACAATTTGGTCACAGCTTTTTCTCGCACTGACTGTTTTGATCTGATTTTTTGATAAATTAGGTCAATTTGTGGATGACTTTGTTTTAATAAAAAAAACGGGAAAAGCTTGAGTCTTAGTAAATACCATGATAAATTTTCAAATCTTCATTTTTAAAATCTACCATATATTCTAGAACGAGAACCTAAGCCACGTTCAAATGTAAAAAAAGTTCCTGGGGGGTGCCATATATGGCATGTGATTGGATATCGGTAGCCCCTTTGTGGACTGGCAGCCTGTAGGAGGCTTCGTTTGGCAGAAACCTGTTTTTTATGCAACCAAAACTTGCATCCAAGCCATGAATTAAAAAAAATAAGCACCTGCTTTGATGCCACAGCAAACAACATTCATGGGGTTGGTGGGCAACATGAACCACTGGTTGGGGATCACTTTTCTAGAACTGGAATCATTTCTAGAGTGGCTTGTGACTCAAATTGAAGAGGTTACCACCACACATGTGTACTAATAAAATTCCATAGGGTGACTGCACTTAGCTTGGTGTGCAGAAGAATTAAAAATTATCCTGTATCTTCAAGACAGGCTCTTACATAAGCTAGCAAACTATTTGGTTCTGGTCCATTGCATACAGTGTCATTGGCTACAGGAGTTCTAGGGACAATGAAGACCAATTACAATTCAGGAGTCAAGAGAACAAAAATCCTCTGGGTTTTTTGCTCAGGGTCCTTTCATCTTTATTGATGGTTCTTGATAGTTTTTACATTATCATCTTAAAGGACAGTAACACCAAAAAATGAAATTAAAGTGTTTAAAAGTAATGAAAATATCATGTTACCTTGCACTTTTAAAACTGATCTGTTTGCTTCAGAAACACTACTATAGTTCCTAAAAAACAAGCTGTTGAGTAGCAATGGCAGAAATTTAAAAACGGCTATATGGCACAGGTTAAATAGTGGATAACAGATAACATTATGTGCTACAGAGCTTATCTGCTATCTGCTGTGTAACTTGAACCTTTTATCCTTTGAATGGCTGCCCCCATGCTTACACAGCAGCTTATTTATATAAACAATAGTAGTGTTTCTGAAGCAAATACAGCAGTTTTACTAGTGCAGGGCAACACTGCATTATATTTTTATTACTTTAAAACAATTAATTTTTTGATGTTACTGGTCCCTTAAGAAGGAAGTTAGGCACTTATCTTGCTCAAAGGTTGACAGATAGCTTCTTTTTCGTAACAGAAGCTAAGTATAGGATCGGGGGCTTTGTAAAGCAAAGATGTTATAACGTACAAAATGTCTTTATAATTTAGCAGTAAAAATGTTTATCTTAAATGATGCAAGCGTTATAACTTTTACTGAAGTGAAGAATATCAAATAACTTTGGTCCTGTAATACATTTGCATGTCTGGGGTTGGGGTGTAATTGTGGTGCCTTATCTGCAGTGCCTTACCAATGAACAGCTTATCATTATTATTCTTCAATAATTATATACCTCCAACGCAATGCTTTAAAGTGTATATACACACCAGCCCCTATCCCACAGTTGACAGTACTTTGATTCACATGTACCTTAGCTGCTTGGGAGTATTGTGTAGGACATACAAATCTGCTTCTAATGCATTACCTTGAAATTCACTGATATAATGTGCAGTTGGTAATATAGGTTTAGAATCTGTTATCTGGAATGCTTGGGACCTGGGGTTTTCCAGATAAGTGATACTATACTTCCATAATTTGGTTCTTCATCCCTTATGTTTTCTAAAAAATCATTATGATACTGTTTTATTATTACAGAGAAAAAATGTGAATTATTTGATTAAAATTAAGTCTATGCTAGATGGCCTTCCTGTAACCTGGATTTTTCTGAATAATGGGTTTCTGGATAAGGGATTCCATACCTGTACTAAAAATGACTGATATGGTTACAGTACAAAGTTATTTTCTAATCATCTCTGTGATCATCTCAGAGTGATCTTTGTGTACTGTACAATGAAAAGTGGAGATTGCTATTAAAATCATTGATCTACTTAAACGACCCTCATAATATTTAGTTTTTTTTGCTTGACTTAAATTCATAAAGATAGAGCACAAAATCGCTTGCTCATAGTTCCCATCAGTTACTACAGTGGACTAAGGCATTGCACCATGATACTGCATCATGATAATTATCCACCAATTTATATGGCTTATCATAACTATAGAATGACAGACATATACATATACACAAGGTATGGAAAGTTCTTTATTTTATTTAAAAAACACATCCCATTTGTCTTTTATAGTCCCAAGAATGGTTGACCATACATTTTATGAGCATGAGCTAGATGCAATACATATTTGATGACATACAAACTGAAGGCAGTCACAGCATACTTAGGCCCACTGCCGTTCGTTGCCCCTGTCCCCTCCCCTTTATTCATACTAATTTTCATCATCTGGACTGGAGCAATGGGGATTGGTGCACGGGAAATGTAAAAAATTATTGTATCTCCAGTGTTTTTGAACCAACATGGGTGTGGTTGAGCAGCATGCCACCCCCCTAAAATCCTGCCGTCCTAGGCCCGGGCCTAGGTGGCCTTTTCACAAATCCGGGCCTGCATGCTGCTCAGATGAGCCATTGAGCAACATGGGATATGTTTTTCTCTTCCTTTCATTTTTTTTCCCTTTTTAATAAATGGATTACATTTATGGAGCCATTTCTCTCAAAACTTGGCCAGAGTAATTTAAAAACAAATGACATCAGTCTGGCAAAGCCTGCGAACTCAGGGAAATAAACAGGCACTACATTTTATCTCTAAATAAAGACATTTTGTGAAGCTCATAAATTACCGTGGAGGCCCAGCAAACAAACTGATAATTAAACACACAACATAAAAAATAATTGTAATGCAAATATTGTGTTAAAAACAACATATGGCAAAACATTTTTAAAATAAAGATCCTCAGCCAAAAGTTGAAAAGGACAATACAACATTTTATAAAAAATATTACAGGTGTGAGATTTATTATCTGAAATGCTTAGGGCATAAGATTTTCCTTATTAGGGTTTTTTCTGTTAATTGGAACACCATTTACGACCTCTGAAGGAAATGGGCAAAGGGCAGAGGATGGGCTCTGTGTTTTTGCACTATTTGCACTGCCTTTGCCTATTACAAATAAAATGCAGGCCTCTAAAGCCTCTCCATTTTGAAGCTCAGAGACCTGTGGCTGCCCTGAAGTATATAGCGCTGAATGTGTTCATCATATTCATGATACATACAGTACCGCTTTCCAGCCATGAGTAGTAGAGGATGCAGTCTGCAATGGGGATCTGTACTTACCGCCTGCCTCATGTTGGGTTTTAAATCCAGTTCTAGATGCAGAGCGCAGCATTCCTAGGGCAAAAGTGTGTTAGATAAACACTAAGGGCACCCCCTTAGTCATCTAGCACTTACACCGTGGGGAAAAAGAAATGAGCCTTCATATATGGCTGCTAAAAAACTTAAAAAGAATAAGAATATAGGATTGTTTTGCCACCAACATGGATTCATGCAGCTTAGTTACAAGGTACTGTTTTATTATTAAAGAGAAAAGCAAATGACATGGGCTTCTGCATGATAGATCCCATATTAAGCAATTTATTAAAAATGAGAAATAAATTATCATTATATCTAAAATATCTAAAATGTCAACTCTCTATAAATATTGTTTTTGTGCCTCTTATATGTCCCTAATAAGCCAGTTGTTTGCATCAGTAACCAATACATGATCCCACCATCATTAATTTATAGTGAATTGCTTTACTCTGTGCCTAGTTAGATTTCTTTACACAAGACAATGTCTAACCACCTTACTTTCTGACATCTGAATTTTTTGTAGCCAGTCACAATAGTCTTGACCACTCGCACATGGTGGTGAACTACACCAAAGTGTTAAAGGTGCAGATATCACCAGTTAGGAATTGATTTTTGTATAAAACTCCATTTTGGAAAAATATAAATATATTTTTTGTTATTTTTCCAACAGCTATCAGCGAACATATTCTTGCTCCGTGCAATTATAAAGAGGTCTGGTCCCCTTCAACTAAATATACGATTGGTTCATTGGATGGTTTAATTAAACTTAGAATAACCACACTAACTGCATTGGGAAGCAGGGAGAAATTGGCCAATTGTAATCATGTTACACAGTACATTTGCAGTGTATCTTCTAAGCAATTTCCACTTAACATGATCTTGTAACATTCACAACATTTTTCTTTTGGTGCGTAAATAGAATATTTCTTGAAATAGAATACTTATCTGATGGACTTGGCAGTGCTGCTTGGGCAAGTATTGCCTCAGTCCCAGTCATGCACTCATCAGTGCTGATGTATATAACACATGATTACAGTATATCAAGAATGATTATTTTATTCTTTATGTTATTACCCTTATATTATTAATTATATATGACCCAATTCTAATCAACTTTTCATTTGGAAATAATTATATATTTTCTAAATTTTTGGAATAATTAGCATTCTTATTCTGCCGTTTTCCAGCATTAAAACTGAAAATGGCATTTGGTTGTCAGGGTCACTGAGTTTCTTTCATCCCTATTGGTTTTTGTTTTTTTTTTAGAAATTGTTAAAGGCTGGTCTTTGTTTTGTAAAAGAAAGCCAAGGCCGAACTTATTCATGATGGGCTTTTAATTGTTTCTCTATAATTTTCATGACAGTGAATAGTTTAAGCTGTCTATAGCATTACAATTATCTTTGCAATGCATGGCTCCTTCTCTGCCTAAGGCTAAAAAAAGCAGTTTTTTTAAAGTTATTTTTATAACAAAAGGCTACAGTCACAATTATTATTATTATTATTATAATTATTATTATTAACACATATTTATAAAACATCAAATTCTGCAGCAATATCCAGAATATTACAGATTATATACAACACTCCCTAAACAAACGATAATTGAAGAGGTAGAAGGGGCCGTGCCAAAAAGAGCTTAAAATCTAAAAAGAGATGGGGTATGAGGCACAAGATGTGGGGCTGGACAAAATCAGGTGATATGTACCATTGAGCAGGGCATTTAAGAGTATATACAGTGTTCACTTAAGCTATGTTAGGCTAGATGAGTGTAAGCTTCTCTAAATAAATGTGTTTTAAAGAGAAAAAGAAATGTCACAGGTAATGCTGTCACATTCAATTAGAGATAGCTGACAGAAAAGAAGAGATCCAAACTAAAAGATCTGGGTTGAGATTAGGAGTGGAGAGAATTTGAGCTTAGGGGTGAAAAACCATATCAAGTTCTTTGTTGGCCCAAGAAGGAAGTATATATAGAAATGAATAAGGGGTCTAGGACAGAGCCTTGAGGAACACCAACAGACAAAGGTAAGGGAGAAGATATACATTATAGGAGGAAAATATTGATTTGAGTGGTAAGAGGAAAACCAGGACAGGACAGTGTCATGAGGGCTAAGCAACTGGAAATACTTGAAAAGTATTTGACCTTTCTCTTAAAAGCTTCTAACAGATCCAGGAGTATTCATGAGTTGTTTGTAGCTAACAGGCCATTAGTAAGCCGGGTTAGAAAACATTGTGTAAAATTTGGTGGCCAAAAGCCTGATTGTAGAGGACCCAGCAGGTTGTTATCAGAGATATCAGTTGGTTGTATACTAAGCACTCAAGTAGTAGAGAGAAAACAGAACTATAGAATGGAAGTTGCAAAGACTGGAGAAATCAAGAGAGAATAGGGATGAAAAGTTAAAGTTTTAGTTGTAAGAGAAAGATTCAACAGAAAGATTGAAAAGATAGAGAAGTTTGGAAGGAATTGAATCAAGTGGGTAAGTAGTAAGTAAAGTAGAAGTTTTGAGACTTCCTCTTCTGGGGAGTGTGGAGGCAGGGATACACTTTCCTTATTTAACCAGTCTTTTATGCATTCTCAAGATTTACCTTGCAAGAGTCAAAATTGTGTACAGTACTCAAAATTTCATGAAAACTCAAAATAAAATAGCTTACTAAGGCTGAAAACTGAGGCAAAATGTCTGAGACTTCTCATAGCATCAACATCAAGATATGGAATTGTGCAGAGTTTACTTATCTCTATCTTTCATGGCAAAATATAAATATATCACTTCTAATTCATGGTTTTTGTAATCTGAGAATTGAGGAATAGGCATATTGCATTGTGTTCAATTTTATATACAGTAAATATGTTAAGGAACAAACCACTGGACTTATCTTTATCATCTATATAATTCGGAATGTATCCCAAATTGTATTAAAATTACAAATGTGCCAAATGATGATATGTTTGTTTGATTCGGTTGAATCTTATTGGGGCAGTACTAGCATTAATAAAATCAGTTTAATGTGCCATTCTATCTGTACATAGTTTGTGCTATACTCACCAATGATCTTTGAACACTGATTTCTCTGTATCTACTTCATAATTGTACTTTTATGTACAATATCTTGCAATTGAATACAGTTATTTATAGAATAATTGTGAATGTATTTAATCTCTGCAGTAGCATGAAAAATAGATTTTTTGTTAACTTTATTTTATGTGTATTTCTCTCTATATATATCAACGTTTATGAATAGAATGACAACTATAATTCTCAAATGTATTAACTGCTGCATACATGTTTATATGTGCAATATTAAAAACTTTATTTGTAGAATATTATAAATGTAGATTTGCCTAGTGGGGTTAGATTAGGGTTTTATTCTGAAGCTGGAGCACCAGGTTCAGTTTTAATATCAGCCTCCAGTGACTTTTGGAATTGTCTTTTTTTTGATAGCCTGCCAGTATGCTTTACTAAAAGGGGATGTAAAGAGAATTTGACTATATATAAACTAAAGCTCAGCAAAGAATTATTCTGGAAAGTTAGAAAGGTTATGCCTTATCTTTTGAGCATATAAAATGACTCGAATCCACCACAACCTTTTTGCAATGAAGATGTGTCTCCAAAGATGGTCCCCATTGCTTCACATTTTCTGTTATCTTACAGCATGTGTTTTGGGCTGCTGTTAGTTACCTGGGCTGAGATAACAACTCACATTATAAATAAACAATATAAAATTCACCATACAAAGCTTATTAATACATTCAGATTGACATTTCTTGGCATCACAGAAACTAGTGCATTTTCCATCAGAAGTAATTTAGAGTCAGTCCTGTAGCATTAGCTTCTGTAATAAATGTAACCCTACAGTATTTTTTGCTAATGTGTTTATGATTTGCAACAACCACCAAGCTTAGCTTCTCAATAGCAGCTAAGAGCATACTGAGCATGTGCAGAGTCACTGATATTCAAAATATGGCCAAGAGCAGAAGCAAGGGAGCTCTTGTGTACAACTTTGAAGACCTCAGGCATTACTAAATTAGCGCTGCTAAAGCTCTGGGCTGGTAAGTAAGTTAGTATATAAAATACAGCATTTCCAGCCATTTTATTTTACTCTAGTTCTTTAATGTTATACTATTGAGATTGTAATACTATTTCATAGTACGTATAATCAATCCTTTACAGAAAGAAAGAATCTATTAGTCATATTTCAAAGACGCTTCTTCAGGTTTGCCAAAATGTAAATCAGTTTTCATTTCAAAATGTGGTGCAGTATGTGCTTATGTGATTGATAGTGAAGCAGTTCAAACAATGTTGCATTATCTCATTGCATATAATAAAACTTGCAAGCAAAATACTTCAGCTTGTATTGTTTGTCTTTTCTTGTTTGATCACTGTGGTTGAGCTTACTTATATAAACAAACAATGAATGTTTTTTTATACCTGTTAAAATACTACACCGTTGCTCTCCGGTACATTTCCATTGACAATCTCAATTTTCTTTTCATGTAATACATAAAGTTAAGTTCAACTATGGCACTTGCCATAAGTAAATTAAAGTAACGACACCTGGTGCACGAAGGTAGAGGATCGGCCGCCTCACAAACAGTCCAGCAGAAAGAATCCCAAGGCGCACAGGATAATTGCAAGCAAGCTGCCTTGTGTGTTTATTGCGAAGTGCAACGTTTCGGGGTCACACCCCTTTCTCTGATGCTTGAGAAAGGGGCGTGACCCCAAAACGTTGCACTTCGCAATAAGCACGCAAGGCAGCTTGCTTGCAATTATCCTGTGTGCCTTGGGATACATACAGTTAAGACCATAAATCTTTGGACAGAGACAACTTTTTTCTAATTTTGGTTCTGTACATTACCACAATGAATTTTAAATGAAACCACTTTCAGCTTTAATTAAGTAGATTGCACAAAAGTCAGTGGTAGGAAAGCTTTTTGAAGGGTTAATAAAGGATAAGATACTGGACTTCATAGCAAATCATAGTACTATAAGTTTGTGCCAGCATGGTTTTATGCATAATAGATTTTGCCAGACTAACTTAATTTCTTTTTATGAGAAGGTAAGTAGAGACCTCGATTCTGGGATGGCAGTGGATGTGATTTACTTAGACTTTGCTAAAGCATTTGATACAGTGTCAGACAAAAGGTTACTGGTTAAATTAAGGAATGTTGGCAGTATTTGTACCTGGATATAGAACTGGCTAAAATATAGACTACAAAGAGTGGTGGTAAATGGAACATTTTCTAATTGGACCAGTGTTGTTAGTGGAGTACCGCAGGGCTCTGTACTAGGTCCCTTGCTTTTCAACTTGTTTATTAATGACCTGAAGGTGGGCATTGAAAGTAATGTTTCTATTTTTGCAGATGATACTAAATTGTGCAGAACTATAGGTTCCATGCAGGATGCTGCCATTGTGCAGAGTGATTTGTCTAACTTGGAGAACTGGGCAGCAAACTGGAAAATGAGGTTCAATGTTGATAAATGCAAGGTTATGCACTTTGGCAAAAATAATATAAATGCAAGTTATACACTAAATGGCAGTGTTTGGGCGTTTCCTTAAATGAGAAGGATCTAGGGTTTTTTGTAGATAACAAGTTGTCTAATTCTGGGCAGTGTCATTCTGTGGCTACTAAAGCAAATAAAGTACTGTCTTGGATAAAAAAGGGCATTAACTCAAGGGATGAAAACATAATTATGCCTCTTTATAGGTCCCTTATAAGGTCTCATCTGGAGTATGCAGTGCAGTTTTGGACTCCAGTCCTTAAGAGGGATATAAATGAGCTGGAGAGTGTGCAGAGACGTGCAACTAAATTGGTTAGAGAGGTGGAAGACTTAAATTATGTCAGGACAGTGAGGTTGTGGAATGCACTGCTGGGTGATGTTGTGATGGCTGATTCAGTTAATGCCTTTAAGAATGGCTTGGATGATTTCTTGGACAGATATAATATCAAAGGCTATTGTGATACTAAGCTCTATAGTTAGTATAGGTATGGGTATATAGAATTTATGTGAAAGTAGGGAGGGGTGTTGTCGGATTTATGCTCCTATAGTCCTCCAGGGATATAAGATTCTCAGCCACGATGAGTAAGTCCCTCTTGGATTTAAATAAATACTTACTCAAATCGAGCCTGGCCCCGAAAGTTCCCCCTGGGCCTGACTTGAACCAAACAGATTCTCACAGGAAATTAACCAGACAGCTTTATTTGAGTTATACATTAATACAGAGTATTACAATACAGAGTATTAAATAATAGCTCACACATCCTGAAAGCTCGTGAGGACGTTGGGGGACAATAAGCAATACAACAAATGACTATTTAACCATTTCTTCTTCCATGGGGCTGATCCAGAGGCATCCAATCATCATTCTTGTTTTAGCATAACTGTGTCACTATTTCCATCTTAGGGACAGACTCACAGTCTCAGTACAATAGCCAAATAAGGTGTAAATACTGTGTCAGCACAGTGTCCAGAATGGTATCTATGCTGTAGTTTCTGAGACGATGTGTCTTGCTTGGCCTTGCACTATACTTGTGACATGAGACAACAGATGTATTCCTTGTTCTGTGCAAACATTCTACATTCTAATAAAAGAATGGCCTTTAACCTTGTGCTTCTTCTACAACACAGCAATTCTGTAACTAGTGTTGTGTTCTATAATCTTTGTTCTTTGATAATAACCACTTATGGCTTAAATCTTAAACTCTGATATCTACAGGTGTGTGTATGGTGGACTTTGTCTTTTTTCAACCCAATTTAACTATGTAACTATGTAACTATGTATTATGAAACGCCTCCCAATCAATTTGACTGCATTTAGCTGAATTCGAGCAGACAGTATGGGGCAAATTTACTAAAGCACGAAGCGGCTAGCGCTAGTGCAAATTCGCCAGCATGATGTAATTTTGTTTGTACTAACGGGCGCTGGAGTAAATTCGCTAGCAAAGTGGACCTACTCTAGCGCTACTTCGCACCCTTATGCCAGGCAAAGAGACAACGTAACTGCGCTAATTCACTAAATTGCGCATTTTACTGAATGTTACCTCTTGCGCCAGACTTGCCTTCGCCATCTCGGACCAGGCGAAGTGCAATAGAGTAGATAGGGAGAGTAGATAGGGAAGTCCCAAAAAACGCTGGCGTCTTTTCCTATTTTAAGGGTGACAGGCTGAAAAAGATCGTAAATGTTTTTGGGGACATCCTCCTTCCCCTCCTACATTTCCTAACATATGGCACCTAAACTATACAGTGGGCACATGTATAGGGCAAAATAACAACTCTATTTTATTTCATGAAGCTTTCCCAGCCTTGTGTAGTGTAATATATTTGCTGCTAAATATACGTCCATTCAACTTTAACTTGGTGATACACCTACCTCCTGGAGAGTGTTGTTCATTTGTTTGGCTGTTGTAAATGGGTTTCTCTTCACCATGGAAATTATTCTGCGATCATCCACCACTGTTGTCTTCCGTGGACGTCCAGGTCTTTTTGCGTTGCTGAGTTCACCAGTGCTTTCTTTCTCCGGATGTACCAAACTGTAGATTTTGCCACTCCTAATATTGTAGTAATTTCTCAGATGGGTTTTTTTCTGTTTTTGCAGCTTAAGGATGGCTTGTTTCACCTGCATGGAGAGCTCCTTTGAAGACCACATGTTGTCTGTTCACAGCAAAATCTTCCACATACAAGCAACCCCTCTCAAATCAACTCCAGGGCTTTTATCTGCTTCATTGATAATGAAATAATGAAGGAATTGCCCATGAAATAGCCTTTGAGTCAATTCCAATTGCTTTTGAGCCCCTGAAATGATTGTGTTAAAAAATGCTTTAGTTCCTAATATTTTTATGCAATCTTTTTGTTCAACCCACTGAATTAAAGCTGAAAGTCTGCAGTTCAACTGCATCTGAGTTTGTTTAATTTAAGATTCATTGTGGTAATGTACAGAACCAAAATTAGAAAAAAGTTGTCTCTGGACCTAACTGTATGTCATATAATTGCATGCAGGGTATTAAAGTGACCCAAGTTTTTGTCTGCATAGAAGCATCTTGTTATAAATGTTATGCAGTAATGCAATCAATTGTAAAATAACAAACAGGAACACTAGATACAGCCATGGCTTGTTGTAGGTCATGATTTCTATTTGTAAAAAGACCCTCTCCACTGACAAGTCCCTGGGCCAAAAACTCTCTGCAATTGTTTGTTTGCACTCCTTTATAATAACACACCTTCACCAACACTACCCATTTTGACTTTAATCCATTGACACTCTTTGGGAATCACTGTTTGGAAAGGCTGGAGGCACAACTTCACCCAACACACTCTGACAGATGAAAGCTTAGGGGTGCTTTATGTGTATTGACCCTTGCCTTTCCCTGACTTTGCTTCTTGCTGCCTGAACTGACCCCTGCCTGGCTGATGACTCTCCTGTTTCCTAATTTTTGTTACTGCATTGCCCGTGTGTGCTTGACCCAGCCTGTTCCTTGACTCTGTTATCTGCTCTGCTGTCCAATCCCTACACGTTCGGTCCCTGTGCTTGCCCAGAACTGTCTCTCTTGTTCTCCTGCAATAAGACCTGGAGGCCTCCACTCAAAGCAAAGGTGGCTGCTAAAGGCCGAAGAGCAGGCAGAGACCAGAACATTGGAGTTAGTTCTGGGTTAGGAATACCGTATGTTACAACCAGGTTACCAGTTGGTCTTGGCCAGCCATTTCCTTATGGCCTTTAGTCATGGTGAGGGGAAGCTGTTGTGGGATGGTTGCCATTCACCAACAGCTTTAAGGATCTTTTTAAGGAGTGTGCGGAAATATTAGCCCTTGGATGTGCACTATCAAACCTCAGTAAATTATTGCGGTCGGTGGATTTGACGAACAAATCCGTGTACAAGGATCTGTCCCTGCGATACACAGTAGTATCCAGAAACGTAACTGATTCCTCACTGTGTGTAAGTGTAAACCCAATCGTGGGAATACAGGAGTCTAGGTAGGCTTTAAACTCCAAAGGGCTTAACAGGGAGTATGACCTGTATGCTTTCATGTGAATGAAAGGTATTTTTGTAACACTTTACTATTGGATTGTTGGGACTAATTGAATATGACATCCTGATTCCACATAACTTTTTTGTTCATAGTTACATATTGTTACTTTTGACCGATATGTTACTTTAATCTTTTCATGCTACTGTTACCACTGTCTAATGGATACTGATGCAATATACAAGTTAAATGTATGCTTATTGGTCTATAGGTAGTACATGATGAACCACATCCCACTTGATGGGAGTGGCCTGTACACATGGCTTTAAAAGGATGTGATGTCATTGTAATCTTTATTGCTTGATAAAGAAGCGGGAGCTTCGAAACGTTGTACTTAATACTTGCTTGATAAAAGTTTTTTCTTGATCACAAAGCAAGTTGTCTGGACTTTTTTGATTGATATATAATTTGTCCTTTGGACTAGGTCACAGACCAGGGTTAATCTCCACTCCATTTTGTTGGATTATATATATATATATATATATATATAGCAACAAAAAAGTCCGAACTCATATATCTTGTCTTGTGAAAAAAGAAAAGCCACAAGACAAGAACTAGTTTTTTGTTGCGTAATACTATGATATTTTGTACCAGCACCTAAGCAGTTACAGGTGATCTTTGTGCACCAGGTCAGTGGTCTTTTATATATATATATATATATATATATATATATATATATATATTTATATATGTGTATGTTTATAGTTTATAATTTAATTTCACATTTGTTTAGTCAAATTACAATATAATAGAATGTGATTTTTATTTTACATTTTTATTATTACAAGGCTTTCAGGAATTTATGTTAGCCTATTACTGTCATTTGACGAGACCTAAGATGACGGTAATAAGCAATTGTCTTTCACATAATTTTACTTTCGCCTCTTGTTTTGGCTGATGATATACATCTAAATTACTCATGACATAGCTGATGTCTGTAGAAAATTATGTTGACTGAAATGCCAACCAAAGCATTGTTTTTCACTTTAATCATTAACAAATTACAAATAATTACAGACAAAACTGTCTTTCTAAGCTTTGAAATAGACAACATGTGATACTTCATTTAAAGGGAATATGGAAATTTTTGACATGAGCTGATTCAGTTCCAAAAATAATACATTTATTTTATATACAGACATACATGATTTTACATATGAATTGGAAACCATGGCAGTCTGTCTTTGTGGTCACTAAGAACCCACCCCCTTAATGCAACCCCTCCCTCACCTTGTTCAATTGTGAGGTTATGCATTCTGGGACTTAAAATCCCTCTGTTTCCATAGTCGGTGTTGAACAGATGCAGATCTGAATCAGGTATATTTGTGTAATAAACAATTTTCAATCAAATTACTGTTACTATGAAATTGTAATCTCCCCTTTAATCTATGTAAATCTACAAGACAGCCTCACTTTTATTTTTTTCTAACATTGAAATATTTTATTGGTTTTACAAACATATCAGATAAACTAGCTTAAGCATATCAGAGAAGTAAAACAAATCATATCAGAAAAAAAAGGAAAAGAAAAATATACATAAATAAATAGCTGAATATATATAAATAGGTAAATAAAATAAAGAGAAAAAATAAATGAATAAATAAATAAAATAAGGCGGCTGGGTTTCTCTCAGTATTATATGGATATACATAATATAGCTATAACATATTATCAGATCTTCTTATTCTGTTGTTACGGTAACCATAATAATGAGTTCATACATGCAATGCTAAGAAAAAGTAAGGGGTTGTTCTCATATGCTAACCAAGGGAGCCACATTCGGTCATAAGCTTCCATATCATTTTGTAACATATATGTCATTTTTTCGTTAGCTGCTATGTCTATGATTTTTGTTTTTAGCATAGTCAGAGGTATGGTGGCCCATTTCTCACTTTTATTTCATGATATGGTTGAGGGATATAGGGTTTAAGAATTTGCATACCTAAAACGCATGCACTTTTCCCTTGTCTAACATTCTACAAGAATAACTTTTAGGTACTTATACAGGTATGGGACCTGTTATCCAGAATGCTCTGGATTTTCATACCTTAAATCTACTAGAAAATCATGTAAACATTAAACAAACCCAATAGGCTGGTTTTGCTTCCAATAAGGACTGATTATGTCTTAGTTTGGATCAAGTACAAGGTATGTTTTATTATTATCCAAAAAATCAGGTCTGCACACTCAAAAAAGATCATTTGGTCAAGGTTTTTTTGCACCTCTCACTGCATATTTGCTTCTTTATAGCTCTAAATAGGTGTGCCCTCCATTTATCTGTATGTTTTATTATTACACAGAAAAAGGAAACAATTTTACAAATGTGGATAAAATGAGAGACGGATAATGGATCCCATACCTGTATTATTATTTTTGTTGCAACTTAAGGGCTACTAAATCTTAAATTCAGGCTAATTATGTGAAATTGATGTTAAAAACAATTCCAAATATAATGCAGCTATAATGGTATTAATATGTGTACAATAATAAAAATATGGCTGTGTTATGGTGCTTATGTTTAAGAATGTATTTATCTTTAAGGCACTTACAGGACTAGGCAGAGAGACACACACTCAGTGGAAATGTTGCTGGTACATCAACAAAGCTGACTTTTTTGCATCTCTTTGAATATGAATAATGTAAACAGTGCCTCCCCCTTTTCATTTTCCCTCTGTTGGTCTGTCCACTCTAAAATTTTTGCTAACTATGTTCATCCTTGTGGACAGGCAAAATGAACATTTTCTGGCGGTTACCCAGCATTCAGCCAGAGTATGTATCTGGGAGGCCTATTTATCAAAAATATGAATTCCCAATTGAATAAAATTGTTAAAAAAAACCCTCAAAAGCTACTAATAGGGGCCGATTTACTAACTTCGAGTGAAGGAATCGAAGTAAAAAAACTTGGAATTTCGAAGGTTTTTTTGGGCTACTTCGACCATCGAATGGGCTACTACAACCTTCGACTACGACTACGACTTCGAATCGAAGGATTCGAACTAAAAATCGTTCGACTATTCGACCATTCGATAGTCTAAGTACTGTCTCTTTAAAAAAAACTTCGACCCCCTAGTTCGGCATCTAAAAGCTACCGAAGTCAATGTTAGCCTATGGGGAAGGTCCCCATAGGCTTGGCTAACTTTTTTTGATCGAAGGATATTCCTTTGATCGTTGGATTTAAATCCTTCGAATCGTTTGATCGAAGGAATAATCCTTCGATCGTTCGATCGAACTATCTGCGCTAAATCCTTCGACTTCGATATTCGAAGTTGAAGGATTTCAATTCCTAGTCGAATATCGAGGGTTAATTAACCCTCGATATTCGACCCTTACTGAATCAGCCCCTTAGTGTGGGAAAGTTTGAATTTGTGTCCCAATGGTTTCTGGAGAATGCCTTAGGTAAAGCAATTTTAGAATACAATTAACCCTTAAGTCCCACGTTTCATAAAATCTACAGAGTGTACCAGCTCGCCCGCACCTTATATTCTGCGTTTACAGTTTAATGTAAGTTATGATTCATTTCAACAAAAGACATGCAGTATTTAAAAGTTAAACTAGTAATAATCATTGAGTCCTTAGAGGAAACTCATATAATATAGACAGAGTATACTTTTTACAAAACCGGAATCTCAATCAAGACTCAAGGCTTTCAGAGCTGAGCAGTGTGCCAATGTGCTTCCTAATGGCACTTTCTCCTAGATACAAATGTAAATGTGCAGAGATGAAATTTGCCTTGGACACAGAATGTACAATATGTCATTTGAAATAAAACAATATGTTTAAAATATATAATGGAGTCAGACAGGATGTTTAGACATAGCTGAATCACTGGTAAATATCTACCTGAATGTAGCGGCATATTATGCCTCCATTGAAGCTTCCTACATGAGTTCTGCTATTTAGCCTGAAGAATTATCTAGAGTTTTCACTGCAATATTTTAATGCTCTGAAATCACAGATAAGTAGGTATTACGGGACCAACAATACAAAGATTATATATTTTCATATATTTAGATATACTATACCAATAACTGCCAGTTATGTTTACTCCAGAAGATGTAAATTTATTTAGAAAAAAAACCCTTCTTCATAGAAGCAATATCTGTCATACTGGGTTGTAGGGCCAAACGATATAGAATACTTACCGGTAATTAGTGGCGTAACTTGTACTAGCCGGGCGACCCACTAAACATTCTTTAGAGGGAAGGACTTAAGCAGTCTCTAACCCCCTCCCCTGCCCTCTTGCTATCACATGTTGCTCTTTTGAAGCAGGGCAAAATTGGCTGAAGAAACAACTAAATGGTCTTTGTTGAGCTCTAATAACTCTTCTGCTTTGCAACAGGTGATCACCAAATGCTACTCTCTGCTTGGTTACTAGATAGGTCACAAACTTAGGACCATTTATTACATTATCTCAAATGGTTTTAGTACTAATGTAATCATGATCAAATGTCATCCATCATCTAAAGGAGAAAAAAATTGTTTAAACAAAATCATTTTTTTTTGCTGCTATGCTGCTTTTATCTACTGTTGGTCGACAAATAAAATCTATAAACGTATTCAGGTTTTCATGTTATATGTCCTGTTATTAAATTAAAGAGATATTTTTAGCTCCCTCATTTTAGGGGCCCATTTACTTAGCTCGACTGAAGGAATAGAGGAAAAAAAACTTTGAATTTCGAATGTTTTTTTTGGCTACTTCGACCATCAAATGGGCTACTTCGATCTTCGACTTCAAATCGAACGATTCGAACTAAAAATCGTTCGACTATTCGACCATTCGATAGTCGAAGTACTGTCTCTTTAAAAAAAAACTTTGACCCCCTTAGTTCGCCACCTAAAACCTATAGAAGTCAATGTTAGCCTATGGGGAAGGTCCCCATAGGCTTTGCTATCTTTTTTTGGTCTAAGAAAAATCATTCGATCGATTAAAATCCTTCTAATCGAACGAATTGCGGTAAATCCTTCGACTTCGATATTCGAAGTCGAAGGATTTCAATTCGGCAGTCAAATATCAAGGGTTAATTAACCCTCGATATTCAACCTTAAGTAAATTTGCCCGTAAGTCTAATATTATTTTACATTCACTGGCTTCAAAAACTTTATTAAAAAGATGTATTGTTATTATTATTATTATTAAAAATGCCAAGTGAATGTATTATATATGGAATGTGATTTATTTATTGGTAATAAAATACAATTAACCCATTATCATATATATATATATATATATATATATATATATATATATATATATATATATATATATATATTGTTTATATTGTATTTGTCTGTATGAATTTTGTGATCATAACCTAATTGCACCCCCACTTAATGTTTATAAAAATTATTGGTGAGCACAACTTTCCCTTGTTTGTTATAGTATATATATATATATATATATATATATATATATATATATATATATATATATATATATATATATATATATATAAATTTTTTTTTTTTTTTTTTCTTTAAATACCAATCTATATGTAATATTATTATTAATGTACAGTATATTTGAATCTAATATAAATCATTGCCTGTAATTATATTATTTATTAAAAGTAGACTTACATTTCATCAATTTATTTCAATTCTAATTCTGTTTATCCTAGGGGTGAAAAAATTTGCGAGCAGTTGAATGGGGAATCTCCACCCTTTACATTCATTTTAATCTGGTCTAAAATGGTTAGTAGGGTTAGCAACTAGTGATTTAGTTGTATGGTTTTTGCATTGTTATAAAAATGTCCTTCTTAGGATACTCTCACCATGTGACCATGTGTAATACTAGGAAAATATCACTTTAGCTGCCATCTTTACAGTGTTCACATCTAGATTATACCATCCACAGTAATCCTACCCCATCCAGCCTTGTGGTAGCATTGTTGGTAGGTATTACTTATACCCCAATACTTGTCTATAAATACAGATCATTATTTACTTGTTTTGTACTTTTATACAAGTTTTATAACTTTATATTTGCAGTCACCTCATGACTCTGCTACAGCAATTATTACTCAGGCATCTGGGCCTTACTCCTACATTGATGCCACTCTTCTTTTAATCAGTGATACATGCTACTGTCTACTGTGTTTAATGTATGTTATGCTATATTATACAGTTCAATTAAGCACTGAAATTTTCTGTTTTCCCCAGTTTTACACCTTCCCCTTGTTAATAAAACTGAAGCTTTCTAATCTGGTCTCAGTGGATTAATGAAGGAAGGAGTTTAGCTGCATGTCAAGCTACACACTACTCCAGGGTAACATAGTAAGGACAGAACAATAACATTATGGTTTTTCCCTGTAGTCAATTGCTACATAGATTTAAAAAATGGTCTTGTTCTAGTCAAACCAACACCAAGGAAATGGAAATCAAGTTCAGGAAAATATTGAACTACTGAGTGCCAATTACTGGCCTGGATATACATGGCTGTAAGGCCGCTGAGTTTTTCAGCTAACACACTTAGCCCTTCACAAGAGACACCATTTTTTCTAATTTAAAGATTTGTTTAGCTTTGGTTACCCTCTAAAGATCAACAATGAAGATGTAGCTATTGCTACACTTGAATATTTGACAGCCTAATCTATTTTTACATTCAAATCCCATTCCTTTTATAGTAGGTGACTTGAAACTAAATGCTGTGTGTAATTTGTTGTGTTCATATTAAACAAGATCATGTGATCATTATGGTCATTAAACTCAGGTTTCCCATCACATGATCTTTTGTATTTTTTTCTTTGTTACGTAATTCCACTAGATTTACACTATGGGGGTATTTATTAAATCTCAAAATATTTCTATTTTTTTATTGAAACAAAGTTGATGTAAGTCCCAACATTTACAAACATGTTAGGCTGTTTGTTTCTCATGTCCTACTAAATGTATCTGTATTTTTAAATACTTTTTGTTTCATTTTTGGGAAAACCCACATTATTTTAATAAATAAATAGGCCCTATTTATAGCTATAATTTCTAAACTTTATTTTTAGTCTCTAAACTTTATTTTTATTTTTTTATATAATGTATATAATGCATTAGTTCATAGGAAAAAAAACACATGGCTCTTCTATCTAGCGAACCATTTTAAAGGGGATTGACATTTTGAACATTATTAAACAAAACAAAAATTGTTCTGTGCAATACAACCTCTAAACAAACAGTCTGTCTGACTAAAGACACAGGCAGGTAATGAGCACCTTGGTGTGTTACTCTCATCCATTACCTTAAGAATTATTTTTTTCATTGTATTATTCAGTGGATTTGAAGTTCAATAAAAGCACATAGCGTGTTTATTGGAAAAGACTGCCAACCTAATTTTGAAAAGCTTAATATAATAATAGAAATTCTGGCAGGAAAATGACAATAGCAGGTTTTCCTGGTTGCTAGGCAACATTTTTGAATCTAGAATTTTGTTATGCATTTTATTCATTGTGTAACATCACAATCCTTAGTTTAGCAACTAGAAAATGCACAGTATGATCTCATATCATATCATATTTATGAAATATTCAACTTTAGCTTCACTATCCCTTTCTCAGCATCTCTTTCTCTTCATTCTGTCTTCTTGCATTCATTCTGTCTTTCTTTAGAAAAGCTTTCCTTCATCCTTACCTTCTTTCTTTGCCAACCCTTGATCTTGCCCATTCCCACACCTTTCAAACCCACTCCCCTTGTATTGTAAGATCTAATGAACATGCCGTTCTATTTTACTGGCGAATATGTTATGTGTTATATATGTTACACATTATAAGTATAACCTAATTTGGTTACTGTCTCTTTAAATAGCAATTAACCATTGGCAATCCAGTGCCCTGAGTCCCTTTTGTGTATAAAAAATAGTGGGAACTGGGATTTACAGCGCAGTACCTTCACCTAGGGAACACTGAGGAGCACACCTCAGGGGATTTCCACTAGGAGAAATAAAACACACAGTTTGCAAAAAACAAATATAAACTATGGAAAACTGTATGCAATAATTGTAAATGTAAATCACACAATATCACTTTGCTCTGGGGAACCTGTGTGGACTATCAACCCCTGGCACAGTCTCTCAATGCCACAGTCCCACACATCACACTGGGTGGATAAATGCAGAATAAATCCGGTCAGTTCAATGTCCCTTCCTCAAGAGCTCTTATGTCCCGAGGTAGCCCTTTGGAGTTAGTAGCTGCTCCCACATGGCAGGTACACAAGCAAGACCTGTTCTCACCCTGGGGAAACACACAGTGGCCAAAGTATTCACAGGCAGGAGATAGAAACTGTCTCTCCCTGATGCTCAAATACTTCCTCAAAGCAGAGCAAATTGCAGCCTTCTCCCTGGAAAATCCTTTCAAGCAGCACTGTCAGACTCCACAGATCTGGATCTCTCTGGCTGATGCAGCAGGGATCCCTTTATAAGCTCTGTTGGAGACCCTGTACATTTGGCACCAAAGTCAGGCACTCCCCCTCTCCCAAGGGGCACACAGCCAATCACATGGCTCTCCAGCCTGTAACTGGGCAGGATGATGTTACAGACAGAAAAACAGGGGAAGGATTTGTCTGATCCCGTACATAAGTTTTGAGATTTTTAATTGTTAAATGATTACACTTGATTGCTGTGTTATTGCCATTGACATGTGTCTTACGCAGCTACTTGGTGCCCTAAATTGTCTAGAATGTATATTCTGGGTGCTGATGATCACCCTTTACTGAATGTAATATGTGTGCTGGGTTCATGTGCATGTACAGGAAGGGCAACTTTAATCACTGATTGCATTTCTCTCTTTCTTCTGCATTTTCTTGCAATTAAGCTGGATCATCCCATGTAAATTGTTATACATTTGGCTATGCTCATGTTTCTGCATTACAAAGTATTTTCTATCTTTGTACAACAAAGCTCTAGGTCTGTCATTTATCTAAGAGGAAGCGATCAAATACATGAAAACCAAAACAGAACTCAGTTATAGGACAGAATAGCAGTCTGAGCATAACCCTGGCCCTCCTGTCTGAGAAAAAGGAACTAAACATGCCTGATAAGAAAATAAAGGAGACACACAAGTAGTCCCCCACCCTGATGTGTACATACTCATTTAAAGGGTGAAATTTGAATCAGTATAATAAATGTTAATGTAGGAATGGACATGTGCTTGGAAACATATTGGAATGATTTGCTACAGTTGTTCAAACATCCATGTAGCCTCAAGAACCCCACACTTGGTTAATTCCTTTTATTGTTATTGAGAGAAGCAGAGAGAATTGTGTAGCTGACAGACAGCAAATGGTTAGGGGAAACTTTAAATTACCTGTCTGGTTTAAATACCCTATTAGGGTTATGTAATAAAAGACAGGATTGCCCAGATGAAGTGAGCAATAGCCACCGAATTAGAAGTTAGCATTTAATGGTCACTTGTTTAAAAACAACCATCGTATTGGTTACTATGAATTACTGCACCTGAGAAAATATAGTGCCTTTTATTACACATGAGGGGCGTGTCAATGTTTAAATCGTAAACTGAACCAATAACCCCTACACACAGACCATGTCCATGTAAAATCAACAGGTGTGATCCCCATGAATGCTCCTAAAACAGTCCTTTTGATATATGGAAATTTCTATTCAACCAAAATGTTATAGGGTTTGACATCTACAGTGTTTACATAAAGCATAATTTGCAATAGCATGTGCCCTAAATATGGGCACAGTAAGATCTATATAATTTAAAAACAGACACAAAGGGGGGTATTTAGTAAACCTTGGTTTTTTCTGGTCGAGTGGTTTTGGGCATCTCGATGTTTTAGAGATTTATTATACCCTAAAGCTGAAAACCCATCTTGTCAAACGTGCTAAGGTCATGTAGAAGTCAAGATATCTTTCGTCCAATAACCAAAACAATTCTGGGTTTTTGGGTGATAATCTGAAAAAAGTGAGCGAATCGGACATCAAATCGAATGATTCAAGTTTTCTCTCTATTCTACCAAGTCTTTTACCAACCAAACTTTTTTGAGTTATTTTATTGATGTAAATCCTAGATGGGAGTTTGGTCAAGCTTGGTTTAAAAGGATGAAATAAATTAGAATTTTCGTAAATAACCATCAAAATGTTTAGCTCAAGTCAGGATATACATTTTTCTAATGAAACTGAACATACAAATGATCAGATAAGATCAGGAATACTAAATTTATGGGTTGGGACCCAAAAATTTAATCCCTTGTTGTAACCGGTGGGTCTCCATGAGGTGTTTAAACAAAATAAAACCTCACAACCTCACCTCACAAATTTCATCTAGATCCCATGGGAAAAAAGGTTAAGAAATCTTGCATTATATAATGGCATGTCCTGTAATAATGAGGTATATTTTGTGCAGACTGTTTCAATGTAACCAGTTCAAGTACCTATGTACTGTACATATTAATGGCTCGAGCTTGTTATTAGCACCTAATGACGAAACCATAATTGAGCCCTGTGAAAACGTGTAAACAATGTAAAAACAATGAAAGAGAAGATTTTACATTAAAAGAGTGGAAAATCTTAGAAAGTGAAAGTCAGATTTGAAAAGTTATGTAAGAAATAGCTCTAAACTTCACAAACATCCATCAAAAAGCCAGAAAAGAAATCATAAACAGAAAAAAGTCTTCAAAGTGTGTTTCAGTGAAATGATGAATGTGTAACGAAGCTAAAGCTATAATTTCTGTCAACTTATGCAAATTACTTTATTTAATTCTTGTCATCTATTTTTTATGGGAAGAAACACATCTTATCTTTTTATAGTACCGCATAAAAACTGATATTTTCGCGTCTTCAGCATTTATTAGTCCCTCAAAAAGTAGTTAGAATAAAGAAAATCTAAAGAAGTATGTAATATAGTATACTTTCAGTATGGAAAACGATAGGATATAGAAACAATAAACAGAACAATCTGAATATGAATTCTGTGTTGTTGCATTAGTGTTAGATATCAGTGTGTTACATATACACAAAGGGGAGTATTTATTAATGTTGGAGACAAAGATCACTGGTGATGTTGCCCATAACAACAAATTAGCAGTTAGATTTGAACAGCCACCTATAAGTTAGAAAACTAAAGAAAATTGGTTGCAATGTGCAACTTCACAGGTGATATGTGTCTCCAATAATAAATATGCTCCTTTGAGATCGGTTTGTAATTGCTTTAGAATTATATATTTTTTTATTATTATTTCTGCCTAACTGCCAGTTGATCCAGAGGAAGGCAAAAAAAACCCATCTGAAGCCTCACCAATTTGCCTCAGAGGGGGAAAAAATTCCTTCCTGACTCCAAAATGGCAATCGGACCAGTCCCTGGATCAACTTGTACTATGAGCTATCTCCCATAACCCTGTATTCCCTCACTTGCTAAAAAGCCATCCAACCCCTTCTTAAAGCTATCTAATTTATCAGCCTGTACAACTGATTCAGGGAGAGAATTCCACATCTTCATGTCAGGGAGCCGGGATGCTCCCACCAGGGAGGTTGTCAGGATCAAGGAGGAAGCCCACAAGGGAGTCAAGGTCGCGGTGTCCAACAAGGGGTAAATCAGGAGAATAACCAAAGTCCAGGCAAGGGTTCAATGGCAGGCAGAATATCAGCAAAGTCCAAAAGTCCAGGCAAGGGGTCAGCAACAAACAGGAACAGGATAAGTCTTCAAAATAGCAGACAGGAAAAGCAGGAAACACAGGAACGAATCCTATACTTGGGCGCCATTCTGGCGTCTTGGTAAGGCTTTTATATTTGAATTTGGCGTGATTCTGACGTCATCGGCGTCCTTCCGTCGACGTCGACGCGCTGACGTCATCGCTCCGGCGCCGCTACCCACGTGGCGGCCGTGGGCGCCGCCATTTTGGGAGCGACGCCGGCAGGGAAGGACGCGCCGCCCGGAGCTCCTGGACCTGCTCCGGGCGGCGATCGTGACAGTACCCCCCCCTCACGGGGGGCCTCCGGACCACCAGGACCTGGCTTCTGGGGAAATTTGGAATGAAACTCCCTCACCAGACGAGGAGCATGGACATCAGAGCGTCCTTCCCAGGAGCATTCTTCAGGGCCAAAGCCTTTCCACTTAATGAGGTACTGAAGAGAGCCCCTGGAGATTCTGGAGTCAAGGATCTTCTCCACCTCATATTCTTGTTGACCATCCACAGAGATGGTAGGAGGGGGAGGCTGGACAACGGAAAAGCGGTTGGAGGTAGCGGGTTTCACCAAGGAGACATGAAACACGTTGGGAATTCGCATCTCAGGGGGAAGCTGAAGTCTGACAGCCACAGGGTTGATCACCTCCGAGATGGAGAACGGACCTACGAACCTCGGACCCAACTTAGGAGATGGTACCTTCAACCGAATGTTCCTGGAAGACAACCAGACTTTATCACCGACCTTGTAGGGAGGAGAGGGTCTACGTCTACGATCTGCAAACGTCTTATGAACCAGAGCACTCTTCTCCAGGTTTGACTTGGTTGCAGCCCAAATAGCAGACATGTGGGCTGCATGGTCATCAGCGGCCGGAACATCAGACAACACAAAGTCTTGTGGGAAGGCTTGAGGATGTTGACCATACACCGACATAAATGGGGACCTTCTAGTGGATGTGTGACAGGCATTGTTATGAGCAAATTCCGCCCACGGGAGGAGATCAGACCAATCATCTTGACAAAGGGAAATGTGGTTCCTCAAGAACTGTTCCAAGGCTTGGTTCACTCGCTCAGCTGCTCCATTAGTCTGGGGATGATAAGCTGAGGAGAACTGAAGATTAATACCCAGATCTTTGCATAGGGAACGCCAGAACTTTGCCGTGAATTGGGACCCTCTGTCAGAAACGATCTCGGCCGGGAAGCCATGCAGGTGAAAAATGAACTGGATGAACAACTGTGACAACTCCACTGCAGATGGAAGCTTCCGTAGAGGGATGAAGTGGGCCATCTTGCTGAAGCGGTCAATGACAACCCAGATCACGGTGTTCCCACTGGAGGGAGGAAGTTCAACAATGAAGTCCATTGCCAAATGCGTCCAAGGACGAGAGAGAACAGGCAACGGCTGTAGTAACCCACTGGGGCGAGAATGGGTGGACTTGGAAGTGGCACAAACAGTAGAGGCAGAAACAAAGTCTTTGACATCTTTACGGATTGTCGGCCACCAGACTAGACGCCGTAAAAGTTCAAGAGTTTTAACAGGACCAGGATGTCCCGCTTGTTTGGAACTATGAGTCTGTTGCAGGATAGGCAGACGAAGCTCAGGAGGTGCAAAAGCCATTCCGATGGGGGTATCAGGAGGGGCAGAAGATTGACCAGCCAGGATTTGATCAGCAAACTAAGGGTACAATGAAGCGATGATCTTGACAGGAGGAATAATTGGCTCTTGTCTTTCAGGAGAACAATCCACCGGAGAGAAACTTCGCGACAGATCATCAGCCTTCCGATTCTTGGAGCCAGGGCGATAAGTCAAGATAAAGTTAAATCGGGAAAAGAAGAGAGCCCATCTTGCCTGCCTGGGGTTCAGCCTCTTGAGAGATTGAATGAATTCGAGATTCTTATGATCGGTGAAGATCGTGACTGAAATCAAGGAACCTTCAAGGAGGTGACGCCACTCTTCTAAGGCGAGCTTGACAGCCAGGAGTTCTCGATTTCCTACATCATAGTTATGTTCAGCAGGAGAGAACTTCTTAGAGAAATATGCACATGGGTGCAGTTTTCCATCAGAGGGATGCCTTTGGGACAAGATAGCTCCAGCTCCAACTTCCGAAGCATCCACCTCAATGAAGAAAGGTAACCCCGGATCAGGATGGCGGAGAACCGAAGCGGAAGTGAAGGCATCCTTCAGGGATTGAAAGGCTTCAATAGCAGATGGAGGCCAGGAACTGGGTTTACCCCCTCTTCGGATGAGGGCCAGGATAGGAGCTATACAAGAAGAGAACCCCTTAATGAATTGCTGTCAAGACCGCCGGGAGCGCGAGGAGTCGCGTCCGCTCCCGGCGGCGAAGAATCCAAGATGGCGGCGCCCAGGGAACCCACGTGGGTTCCGACGCCGGCGTTGTGACGCCAGCACGGCGCGATGGTCGCAGGCGCGCTGACGCTGGCGCAAGGGCGCCAAATTCAAAGATAAAAGGACGCCTGAGGCGCCAAGATGGCGCCCGAAAATAGGATCCTGTTCCCTGAGTGATTCCTGGGTTCCCTTGCTGTTTCCCCTGCTTATATCTGCCTGATTCCTTGTTGTGACCCCTTGCCTGGACTTGGACTTCGCTGATACTCTGCCTGCCATTTGACCCCCTGCCTGGCCCTGGACTTTGTTTGTATTCCGCCTGTCTTTTGACCTGTGCTTGGACTTTGTTTATTCTCCTGCTTTACCCTTGGATACCACGACCCTGATCCCTCCTGAGGGGCTTCCTCCTAGATCCGGACTACTCCCCAGAGGGGGCTCCCGGCTCCCTGACATTATTTTCGGGCCATGGATCCTTCTGAGGAAGCCACACCTCATGTCGGACGAGCGCTCCGCGGACTGGCATCCCGCATGGAGGACTACGAAAACCAGCAGGTTCGCATTGGGCAAGCACTCGATGTCCTGCTAGCTCAAGTGCCTTCTGCGCTCTCCGCTGCTCCACCTACTGGAGATCCCCCCATGGCGGCAGCCTCTACGAACGCAAGCTACCCGACAGGTGAGCCTCGCATTCCACCTCCCCCTCGCTTCAGTGGGGACCCACAAGCCTGCAGGGGATTTGCCACACAATGCCAAATTCAATTTGAGTTCCAACCCACACAGTTTCCAAGTGAGCGTTCCAAGGTGGGGTATGTGATGTCTCGATTGGAAGGCAAGCCATTGGAGTGGGCAACGTCTCTTTGGGAGAAGAATTCCCCGGTGACTTATGATGTTAAAGACTTTCTCCAAGCTTTTCGCATAGTCTTTGATGCTCCAGGTCGGGTTACGAACGCCCCTGCCCGTCTCTTGCAGCTCCGGCAGGGAAGCCGCAGTGTCAATGAGTACGCTATAGACTTCCGAACTCTGATGGCGGAGAATTCCTGGTGTGATGACGCTTACAAGGCCGTATACTACCAAGGCCTATCCATCCGCATCAAAGATGATCTCGTCTCCAGAGAGACTCCTGACACCCTGGAAGGGCTGATCGCTCTATCCATTAAGGTTGACACCCGTCTCAGAGAACACCAGGTGGAGAGAGAGCGCAGCAGACGATTTTCTCCCATGTTGGCCCCTCGCTTTCAAAGGCCGATTCTGCAAGCATCCGCTGTCCCTGTGACTCATGTGTCCACGTCTCCCCTGGAGGAACCTATGCAAGTAGGAAAGGCTCGCCTCTCCGAGCAGGAAAGACTCCGAAGACGTATGGCAGGTCTCTGTTTGTACTGTGGTGGGCATTCCCATTTTGCCAACGCCTGTCCTGCCAAAGCCAAGAGTTTTGTACCCCGAGGTATGTCTCAGGTTTCTCATGTAGGGTGCATCACTCGAGGGCCTCAGGAGAAGTATCAAGAAAATTCACGCAGACTTCTCCTTCCTTTGCAGATTCACCTGGCAAGTAAATCTATCTTCGAAAAGGCCTTCCTCGACTCCGGAGCGGATGGCAATTTCATGGACGCCTTCTTTGCCGAACGCATGAAGATTCCCCTGCTTCCATTGTCTTCACCCCTGCGAATTACCGCCATAGATGACAAACCCCTGGAGTTTGAATTCGTCACAATGTTCACGGCGGAACTATCTGTACAAGTTGGGGCGCTGCATCAAGAAAAACTTTCTTTCTTCATCATTCCCTGCCCTTCTACTCCAGTAATATTGGGTCTTCCGTGGTTACGTCTGCATAACCCCACCATAGACTGGTCCACTGGGCAGATCTCTCGTTGGAGTTTATTTTGCCTGCAACATTGCCTTCCGCCAAAACCCCTCGAGAAGGTGAATGTCTCCACTGCGGAACTAAAGACTTTGCCCTCCACTTACCAGGGATTTTCTGATGTGTTTTGTAAAAAGTCTGCAGAGTTCCTTCCCCCACATCGCTCCTACGACTGTCCGGTTGAACTCCTGCCAGGAGCTATGCCCCCCAGAGGGCGCACCTACCCTCTCTCTCCTGCAGAGACTACCGCTATGAAGGAGTACATCCAAGAAAATCTCCAGCGGGGGTTTATCCGCCCTTCTACCTCTCCTGCAGGGGCTGGGTTCTTCTTCGTGGAGAAGAAGGACGGAGGCCTTCGGCCTTGTATTGACTATCGGGGCCTGAATAAGATCACCGTGAAAAACAGGTACCCCCTGCCCTTGATTGCCGAGCTCTTTGACCAGCTGAAAGGGGCAAAGATTTTCTCCAAGTTGGATCTCCGGGGGGCCTACAACCTCATTCGCATCCGGGAGGGTGACGAATGGAAGACGGCATTCAACACTCGGGATGGGCACTATGAATATCTTGTTATGCCCTTCGGCCTTTGCAATGCCCCTGCCGTCTTCCAGGAGTTTGTTAATGATGTGTTCCGAGATCTCCTAGGAAGGTTCGTAGTCGTATACTTGGACGACATCCTGATCTTTTCCAAGGACCTTGAAAATCATCGCTCCCAGGTGAAGGAGGTTCTCTCTCGTCTGAGGAAGAACTCTCTCTTCGCCAAGTTGGAGAAGTGTGTCTTCGAGGTATCCAAGATCCCCTTCCTAGGATACATTATCTCTCCAGAGGGATTTGAGATGGACCCCGTGAAAGTGTCGGCCATCCAGGAGTGGCCTCTCCCACTGAGTACCAAGGCAATCCAGAGATTCATCGGATTTGCTAATTATTATCGACAATTCATCCGGGGGTTCTCTTCCCGCATTGCACCTATCCTGGCCCTCATCCGGAAAGGGGGTAAACCCAGCCTGTGGCCTCCATCTGCCATAGAAGCCTTTCAGTCCTTGAAAGAGGCCTTCACGTCCGCTCCTGTTCTCCGACATCCCAATCCTGCACTACCCTTCTGCATCGAAGTTGATGCTTCTGAAGTCGGAGCCGGAGCTATCCTGTCTCAGAGACACTCCACTGATGGAAAATTGCACCCCTGTGCGTTTTTCTCCAAGAAGTTCTCATCCGCAGAGCAGAACTATGATGTCGGAAATCGAGAACTCTTAGCAGTCAAGCTTGCCCTTGAAGAATGGCGTCACCTCCTGGAGGGCTCTGAAATTCCTGTCCAGATTTTCACAGATCACAAGAATCTGGAGTTTATACAGTCCCTCAAGAGGCTAAATCCCAGACAAGCCAGGTGGGCCCTTTTCTTTTCCCGATTTAACTTTGTTTTGACTTATCGCCCAGGTTCCAAGAATCTGAAGGCCGATGCCTTGTCTCGTAGCTTCACTCCGGTGGACCGTGACCCTGAGAGGCAGGAACCAATCATTCCACCAGTCAAGATCATTGCCTCTCTGTATCCCCAATTTGCCAACCAGATTCTGGCTGGGCAGTCCTCGGCTCCTCAAGATACTCCGATTGGCATGGCCTTCGTCCCTCCAGAACTTCGCCTGGCCATCCTGCAACAAACCCACTGCTCCAGGCAAGCTGGACATCCTGGTCCGGCCAAGACCCTTGAACTCTTGAGGCGCCTAGTCTGGTGGCCTGATATCCGCAAGGATGTAAAGGACTTTGTGGCTGCTTGTAATGTCTGTGCCACTTCTAAGCCTAGCCATTCCCGCCCCAGCGGGTTGTTACAGCCTTTGCCGGTTCCCTCTCGTCCGTGGACGCACCTCTCTATGGACTTTATTGTCGAACTTCCTCCCTCCGGTGGGAATACTGTGATCTGGGTTGTCATTGACCGCTTCAGCAAAATGGCCCATTTCATCCCTTTGAAGAAGTTACCCTCTGCGGTGGAATTATCCCAACTCTTTATTAAGTACATCTTCCGCCTGCATGGTTTCCCGGTGGAGATCGTCTCCGACAGAGGCACCCAGTTTACCGCCAAGTTCTGGCGTTCTCTATGTAAAGACTTGGGAATAACACTTACATTTTCGTCTGCCTACCACCCGCAGACGAATGGGGCAGCTGAACGTGTGAACCAAGCCTTAGAACAGTTCCTGAGGAACCACGTGTCTCTTTGCCAGGACGATTGGTCTGACCTCCTCCCGTGGGCGGAGTTTGCTCATAATAATGCATGTCATTCCTCCACAGGAAGGTCTCCATTTATGGTGGTGTATGGACAGCACCCTCAAGCCTTTCCTCAGGACTTCGTGTTGTCGGACGTCCCGGCTGCAGATGATCTGGCAGCCCATATGCTTGCTATTTGGGCTGCAACCAAGTCTAATCTGGAGAAGTGTGCTCTAGTCCACAAGACTTTCGCGGATCGCCGTAGAAGGCCCTCTCCTCCCTACAAGGTGGGTGATTGTGTCTGGCTCTCTTCCAGGAATATTCGCTTGAAGGTGCCATCTCCCAAGTTGGGTCCGAAGTTCCTGGGTCCCTTCCCCATCTTGGAGATAATTAACCCTGTAGCCATCAGACTTCAACTCCCACCAGAGATGAGAATCCCCAACGTGTTCCACGTCTCCCTGGTGAAACCCACCGTCTCCAACCGTTTCTCTGGTGTCCAATCTCCTCCTCCTGCTGTCTCTGTGGAGGGTCAACAAGAATTCGAGGTGGAGAGAATCCTTGATTCCAGAATCTCCAGAGGGTCCCTTCAATACCTCATCTATTGGAAGGGCTTTGGCCCCGAAGAATGCTCTTGGGAGGGACACCGTGATGTACATGCTCCTCGTTTGGTAAGAGACTTCCACTCCAAGTTTCCCCAGAAACCAAGTCCCGGTGGTCCTGAGGCCCCCCGTGAGGGGGGGTACTGTCAAGACCGCCGGGAGCGCGAGGAGTCGCGTCCGCTCCCGGCGGCGAACAATCCAAGATGGCGGCGCCCAGGGAACCCACGTGGGTTCCGACGCCGGCGTTGTGACGCCAGCACGGCGCGACGGTCGCAGGCGCGCTGACGCTGGTGCAAGGGCGCCAAATTCAAAGATAAAAGGACGCCTGAGGCGCCAAGATGGCGCCCGAAAATAGGATCCTGTTCCCTGAGTGATTCCTGGGTTCCCTTGCTGTTTCCCCTGCTTATATCTGCCTGATTCCTTGTTGTGACCCCTTGCCTGGACTTGGACTTCGATGATACTCTGCCTGCCATTTGACCCCCTGCCTGGCCCTGGACTTTGTTTGTATTCCGCCTGTCTTTTGACCTGTGCTTGGACTTTGTTTATTCTCCTGCTTTACCCTTGGATACCACGACCCTGATCCCTCCTGAGGGGCTTCCTCCTAGATCCGGACTACTCCCCAGAGGGGGCTCCCGGCTCCCTGACAATTGCCGGTAGTAATTGGCAAAACCAATGAATCTCTGGATCGCCTTGGTGCTCAGCGGTAGAGGCCACTCTTGGATTGCGGACACTTTAACGGGATCCATCTCGAAACCCTCTGGGGAGATGATATAGCCCAGAAAAGGAATCTTGGACACTTCAAAAACACATTTCTCCAGCTTGGCAAAGAGAGCGTCCATGAAATTGCCGGCAGCTCCAGAGTCAATAAAAGCAGAGCCAACAATGGTCTTAGAGGACAGACGGATCTGTAAAGGCAGAAGAAACCTATGAGAGTTCTCTTGTGACTTGGGAGTAACACCCCCTACATGAGTCTTTGCAAGGTTACCTTGAAGAGGGGAACTCTGAGGCTTCACAGGACAGGAGTTGGCAAAGTGAGATTGACCCCCACAGTAGAGACAAAGTCCAGCCGTACGTCTCCGGAGTTTCTCCTGTTCAGAGAGACGAGCTCTTCCGACTTGCATAGGTTCCTCCGGAGGAATAACAGAAGGCTGCTGGGAGGTAGGAGGTAATAGAGGTCTTTGAAAGCGAGGAGCCAACATGGGTTGAAATTTCTTGACTCTGTCCCTATCAGCTTGATGTTCTCTCTGACGAGTGTCCACCTTGACAGACAAAGCAATGAGGCCTTCAACCTGCGTGGGTAATTCACGGGAGACCAGGTCATCTTTGAGGCGGATAGAGAGACCATTGTAGAAGGCAGCATGATAGGCATCATTGTTCCAGCAAGTCTCTGCAGCGAGGGTACGGAATTCAATGGCATATTCCGCTACACTGCGATTTCCTTGGCGGATCTGGAACAGACGAAAAGCAGCGGTCGCCACCCGACCGGGAGCATCGAACACTGTCCGAAATTCATGAAGGAAGGCTTTGGAATCGTCAATTAAGGGAGACTCCTTCTCCCAGTGCGGAGATGCCCACTCGAGCGCTTTCCCCGCCAGACGAGTGCTTACGAAACCAACCTTTGCTCGTTCAGAGTTAAATTCCGCAGGTTGCAGGGCGAACCGAATCTGGCACTGGTTCACAAAACCACGACAGGCTTGAGGGTTGCCACTGTAGAGAGGCGGTGCAGGAATTCGCGGACCAGAAGTGGAGGATTGTGTAGCCATATCGGCAGCAGCTAGCGTGGGCGTTGTCGGCGTTGGAGTAGTCGGCGTGAGCATGGATAACTTTTCCAAGATCGCCTCCAGTGTGCATCCGACGTAATTTTGCCGAGCTTCGTACGCCTCCATGCGGGTATGCAGACCTCGAAAGGCCCTGCCGAAATCTGGCTGAGCTTCCTCAGTGGGATCCATGGCCCAAGTATAATGTCAGGGAGCCGGGATGCTCCCACCAGGGAGGTTGTCAGGATCAAGGAGGAAGCCCACAAGGGAGTCAAGGTCGCGGTGTCCAACAAGGGGTAAATCAGGAGAATAACCAAAGTCCAGGCAAGGGTTCAAGGGCAGGCAGAATATCAGCAAAGTCCAAAAGTCCAGGCAAGGGGTCAGCAACAAACAGGAACAGGATAAGTCTTCAAAATAGCAGACAGGAAACCCAGGAAACACACAGGAACGAATCCTATACTTGGGCGCCATTCTGGCGTCTTGGTAAGGCTTTTATATTTGAATTTGGCGCCATTCTGACGTCATCGGCGTCCTTGCGTCGACGCGCTGACGTCATCGCGCCGGTGCCGCTACCCATGTGGCGGCCATCGGCGCCGCCATTTTGGGAGCGACGCCGGCAGGGAAGGACGCGCCGCCCGGAGCTCCTGGACCTGCTCCGGGCGGCGACACTTCACAGCTCTCACTGTAAAAAACCCCTTCCGAATATTTAGGCGGAACCTCTTTTCTTCTAATCGGAATGAGTGACCTTGTGTCAGCTAGAAAGACCTACTGGTAAATAAAGCATTAGAGAGATTATTATATGATCCCCTTATATATTTATACATACTTATCACATCACCCCTTAAGCGCCTCTTCTCCAGCGTGAACATCCCCAATTTGGCCAGTCTTTCCTCATAGCTAAGATTTTCCATACCTTTCACCAGCTTAGTTGCCCTTCTCTGTACCCTCTCTAATACAATAATGTCCTGTTTGAGTGATGGAGACCAAAACAGTATAGCATATTCTAGATGGGGCCTTACAAGTGCTCTATACAGTGGAAGAATGACCCCCTCCTCCCGTGACTCTATGCCCCTTGTAATACAGCTCAAGACCTTATTTGCCCTTGATGCTGCTGACTGGCATTGCTTGCTACAGCCAAGTTTATTATCTACAAGGACTCCAAGGTCCTTTTCCATAATGGATTTGCCTAGTCAAGTAACATTAAGGGTATAAGTGGCTTGGATATTTTTACATCCCAGATGCATGACTTTACATTTATCAACATTGAATCTCATTTGCCACTCAGCTGCCCATATTGCCAGTTTGTCAAGATCGTGTTGCAAGGATGCCGCATCCTGGATGGAATTAATTAGGCTGGATAGTTTTGTGTCATCTGCAAACACTGATACATTACTTACAATACCCTCCCCTAAGTCATAAATAAACAAGTTAAACAAAAGTGGACCTAATACCGAGCCCTGGGGGACCCCACTAAGAACCTTACTCCAAGCAGAGAATGTCCCATTAACAACCACTCTCTGTACCCGATCCTGTAGCCAGTTTCCTATCCATGTGCAAACGACTTCATTAAGCCCAACAGACCTTAGTTTGTGGGGCACGGTATCAAATTCTTTGGCAAAATCCAAATAGATCACATCTACTGCACCCCACTGTCCAGCATCTTACTTACCTCATCATAAAAAGCAATCAAATTTGTCTGACATGACCTATCCTTCATAAAGCCATGCTGATTGCTGCTCATAATGCCATTCACTAGGACAAAATTTTGAATGTGATCAAGAGTTTCAGAACATACCACCATATAGAGCTTTGCTTGTAAAGTATTTCCTAATTCTCTTCAAATGCTTTTTTCATCATTCACAAATGTTTTCTACAATCCAGTTTATTTCTTGCCACCAGTATAAACCTTAGCTTTCGGAGGGGTTAGCTCTTGTCCAATGGCCTTGGATTAGGCTGGCATACATTTCCATTATAAAATTATATCTACAGTATGTGGAACCATAGCTGTATTATGAAAGGCATAATCTTGTAACACTAGTGTACTTATAAACATACATGTACTGAAGGCAGTAATGGTGGAGAAAAAGATGCACAAGTAAATAGAGATATAAAATTTACTAGGGAAGTAAGGGGTTATAACAGGTGAAAGGCTAGCTCACACCACTGGCAGATTAAAATTAAGTAGTACTTTTAGATTTGGCAGCAAATGAATAGTTAAATCCAGGTTTAGCCCAGCTGAGCTATACTATGAATTTAGATTATGTTCCCAAAGGCCTCTTGTCTTAAAGATTCACTCCTCTGAAAATGGCATGAGTACAGACATGGGAAAACACTGGTAATACTTTTTAACTATGCAAAATAATAATTAAAACAAAATCTAACATTTTAGACACCAAGCTGCCTGCCTGAAAAGAACATGACACTGACAAATAAATTACCCACCTGCAACTTAATCATCACATTTATTTGACAGTATATCAAATTGATTTCTCTCTAATTAATCCAGTAAATTGCCAGTTTGATTGATGCCCTGATTTGTATTTAAGGACTTTCTCTGTAAATTACTGTATTTGTAAAATCATGATGATTTTTAAGTACATTTTTATACTGCACTTCAGTGTTTTGCAGGCCTGTTCCTATGCAGGTCTTTTAACTAGCTAGTCATCAACTATCACATAGGGGTACATGGTACAAACAATTGCAGAAATAATTGCTAGCAAATGATCAATTTGTGCTGCTTTACATAAACACCTTCAGAAATTTAGGCAAGGCTTTTATTTTGGAACATTACTTAAACTTGTAGTTCTGTTTTTGTTATTGCAGATCAAGAATTTTAAAGTCATGTCACTCCCTTAGGGCTCTTACACACGGGCGTTCCGACCTGCGCTCCCCTGCATTCCGTTTTTTGGCGTTCAGCCGAAGGGGAGCGCAGGAATAGACGCAAGTCATTATTTGAAATGGGGCTGTACTCACTCAGGCGCGTGTAGGCGCCGAACGCAGGAAAAATGCAGCATGTTGCGTCTGAACCTGCGTTCGGCGCCTACACGCGCCTGAGTGAGTACAGCCCCATTTCAAATAATGACTTGCGTCTATTCCTGCGCTCCCCTGCGGCTGAACGCCAAAAAACGGAACGCAGGGGAGCGCAGGTCGGAACGCCCGTGTGTAAGAGCCCTTATTTTGAAAGTTTTCTTTGTGAAACCATGGCCTTTCCATGGGTTTCCAATTCTCCCCAGACCTTAATGGCCACATAAGAAGCAGATGATTCAAAAAGTAGAAATAGAAACTACAGACATTTACCTACTTCCATTCTTGACCAAGTGGTGGTAAAATGGACAAATTGCCAGATAATATGTCATACATGCATGAAACCTTTTATTCAGAATGGGATCTTTCTGTAATTTGGATGTCCATACTTTAAGTGTACTAATGAATAATTTATGAAATAAACCCAATAAGATTGTTTTGCTTCCAAATAAGATTCATTTTATTATAGTTTGGATCAAAGACAAGATACTTCTTTATTATTACATAGGAAAAAGGAAATCGGTTTTAACAATTAAAATTATTTCATTGAAATTGAGTCTATGGGAGATGGCCTTCTTGTAAGTCTGAGCTTTCAGGATAACGGGTTTCTGGATAAGGGATCCCATTCCTGTACTGACATATTATCTGCCATAGCTTTCTAAACACAAGTTCAGCAACCTTCCTCAGTCAAAAAGTATTTGCTTTCATGTAGCTACAAAATAGATCTATTCAGATTTTGATTTTAATAGCAATAATTGGCATTTACCACATTAAAATCAATATACACATGATTTTGATCAGATTAGCCTCATGATTTACACTATTGCCCATTGATTATGCTGTGATTTCTGTTGATCTAATGAACGCAGAATAATTCTCTGTATGGCTTAAAGAAACTTTCTGCTTATTGCCATGTGATTTGGGCATTGGTGCCCATTGTTCACATGCTGATTCACATTGATCTACATCAGTTTGATGAATAATTCTGACTTAATATAACTGGTTCATAGCAATGTGCTATGAAATTCATTAGTAATTCTAATTATAGCTCATTTTAATGGTGGCAAAGTAGAAAGTTGACTTTAAATGAACATTATCTAAGCAAACCCCCATGTTTATCTACTCATATTTCAATGAAAAATGTAAGATCTGGGAGCTCAAAAATTACAACAGTATATAATCCTAAAGGGCATGATAGCACAGTGGTTAACATTGCTGCCTTTAATGCTGCCCTTAAAGGAATAGTTCAGTGTGATAGATAGGCTGTAAATAGGTAGGCTGTGCAAAATACAAAATGTTTCTAATATAGTTAGCCAAAAATGTAATATATAAAGGCTGGAGTGAACAGATGTCTAATAAAATAGCCAGAATCCAACTTCCTGCTTTTCAGCTCTATAACTCTGAGTTAGTCAGTGAGTTTGTAATTGATACTCAGCATCCAGCTCAGATTCAAAAGCAACAGATATGACCCATGTGCCCCCCCCAAGCCTCTGATTGGTTACTGGCTGGTAACCAATCAGTGGAAACCAAGAGAGCTGAAAAGCAGGAAGTAGTGTTCTGACTGACATGTTATATATCAAATAACTCCAGCCTTTATACATTACATTTTTGGCTAATTAACTATATTAGAAACATTTTTTATTTTGTACACCCTATCTATTTACCCAGTTTTTATTTTTACACTGAGCAATTCCTTTAATGCTGCCATAGGTTCAATTCCAAAATGAGGCAGTAATATTTGTATATTTTTATTTATAAAACCCCACATATAAATCAGCTGACAAACTTTTTCATTCAAATGTTCAAGATGTTTTCAATTAATAAATCTTAACCTTTGAATGAAAAAAAATGTCAGCTAAAACCTGAAAGACTTCTATGTAAAATAATGGAAAATATATTTTCCTTTTGTCATCTGTAGAGTATTTTTGTATTTATAATATATATATATATATATAGATATATATATATATATATATATATATATATTATATATATATATATATATATATATATATATATATATATATATATATACTGTATTGTCAGTTTAAGATGGGGTAATGCTACTGGAAATGATAAACATTTGAAAATGTCTGTTCATGTATAAATATGGGGAAAATTACTGTGAAAGGCTGCATGTTACTGTCAGCTATCATGTTCATGTTCAGATCTTTACTATGGAACTGCTTTCTGACAGGCTATGGTTTCTCCTACTCAACATAATTGAAGGTGTCAACGTGTGACCTGGATTTTTACTATTGAGTGCTGTTCTTAGATCTACTAGGGACCTGTTATCTTGTGTTAGGGAGCTGATATCTGGTTACCTTCCCATTGTTCTGTTGTTAAGATGCAGGGGAAGGAAAGGGTGTGGGTGATATCACTCAAATTTCCAGTACAGCAGTAAAGAGTGACTGAAGTTCATCAGAGCATGTCATATAACTGGGGGTAGCTGAGAAACTGACAATATGTCTAGTCCCATATTAGATTTCAAAATTAAATATAAAAAATCTGTTTGCTCTTTTGAGAAAATGGATTTCAGAACAGAATTCTGCTGGATCAGCACTATTAACTGATGTGTTTTGAAGAAGAAAAATTCCCAAGACGGTATCCCTTTAAGTTCACAACAGAATTTGTAGGTCAAATCCTAACACTAAAGAAATTTTATAGTACTCAATAACTCCAACATGCCTTCAATGGAAATCAAAACGAAATCTTATTTGCAGAATGTATTATAAAAAGGAATAAAAGTGATACAGATTAGGCTTAATTAAAGCTTTTGGCACACAAATTTGTACACTGTGTATTCTGTTGAAAATAATGATGTTTCATGATACCTCCCATGACAGCCGCAACCAGTGGCAATGCAATAGTGCACCTTGATGATTAGCTTATCTATACCAGGGAAGCATACCAAGAATGTCATTGTTAACCATCTCCCTTAAATGCTATATAGTGAATATATTTGTGCTTGTGTGGTTAAACAAGCCTGCCTATTTTCTGAACAAAGCAGCCATATTTACCGAAGTGCCAGCTTTTAAGTTGGTAGCAAACATATGAGATAGGAACAGCAAACTATTGAAGATATCCAGTATAAATGCACCTACTGTAGCCAGGATTGCAGATTTAGATATTCATATACCCTCAGGCAAGATCTGTTCCTTTTTTTGTGACTGGGAACATTCAAGCTTGAATGACTTTCGCTAAATAATCACATAATAATGTACAGTATATTACTTGGCATGGCAAGTTGCATGTGAATTACAGAGTGTATTGTGCGGCTGAATGAACAAAGTAATACTAAGAGGTGTGTACATGTATGTGAGAATGATAAATAAAAGGGATGCAAGTCTAGGTCAAGGGAGCATTGGGAGGTCAGAATGTAAGCAAGGGTATATATTTGTGTGAATGAGGGGGGGTCACTAAATTGATTTTGATATATGAAACATTTTTACTACAAAGCTTATTTTGTTTTAGATTGTTTTAGATTTTAGTTTTCTGAAGAGCCTGTTTTGATATTATTTTACAAACTACTTTGAAAAGAATGAGAAATGAAATGAGAGTGAAAACACATGCTTAACAACTGAAAATACAAATACAATTTAAAGTGATCACCAACATGAAGCCACTCCTATATTGCATAAAATGACAGTTTAGTAAATAAAAATATAAATGTAACAATAAAAACTCAATAACTCGAATATCAAAAATCAGAAGTTAAACGTTGGTGAGTTCATTACAAATTAGTAGAAGTTGTTTTTTACATTATTATATAGTTAATTTGGGTTGCAAAAGGACCCACGTTTAACCACTCCAAAAGAACCGCAGTGCACATTTATACACATACTTATGCAGACCTATTTATACACTCACATATTTAACTACCGTATATTCTCGAGTATAAGCTGGCCCGAGTATAAGCCGAGGTACCTAATTTTACCTACGAAAACTGGGAAAACTTATTGACTCAAGTATAAGCCTAGGGTGAGAAATGCAACAGCTACTGGTAAGTTTCAATAATCAAAAATCGAGGCATGAGTGGGTTAAATCACTTGATTAATAGGGATGTCGCGGACTGTTCGCCCGCGAACTAGTTCGCGCGAACATCGGGTGTTCGCGTCCGCCGAATGTTCGCGAACGTCGCGCGACGTTCGCCAATTTGGGTTCGCCTTAGCTGGCGCTTATTTTTGCCCTCTCACCCCAGACCAGCAGATACATGGCAGCCAATCAGGAAGCTCTCCCTCCTGGACCACCCCACACCCCCTGGACCACTCCCCTTCCATATATAAACTGAAGCCCTGCAGCGTTTTTTCATTCTGCCTGTGTGTGCTTGGAAGAGCTAGTGTAGGGAGAGAGCTGTTAGTGATTTGAGGGACAGTTGATAGTAACTTTGCTGGCTAGTAATCTACTTGATACTGCTCTGTATTGTAGGGACAGAACTCTGCAGGGATTTGAGGGACATTTTAGGTTAGGTAGCTTTGCTGGCTAGTAATCTACCTTCTACTGCAATGCTCTGTATGTAGCTGCTGTGGGCACTGCTGCTGATCTCTCATCTGCTGACTGCTGCCTGTAACCCAATAGTCCTTGTAAGGACTGCTTTTATTTTCTTTTTTGTTTTTTTACTTTGCTACTATAAGAGCCCAGTGCTATTAGTCTAGCTGTGTTGGGGAGTGGGACTGGTGTGCTGCTCCTAGTAGTTCAGCACCAACCAGAGTAATTTTTTTTTTTTAATATATATATATATTTTTTTATTTTACTTTTTTTATCTCACTGTTCTTTAACATGTCCAGTGCTGTTTGCTGTTCTTCATAGTAGTGCACCAATAGTAGTGCACTTGCAGGCATTATTTGCCCAGTGTGTTCTTCAAACAACTGCCAGCTAGCTGTGTGAGCTTGTTCACATTCTGTCTAAATATCAATAATAATACCGTCTCCAGAAACACCACCTGAGTGACGTTTTTCAAGCAGCAATAATATATTCCGTATCCACTGCTGTAGTGTATACGTTGACCTTGCAGGCATTGTTTCAATTTGTTTGCCCAGTGTGTTCTTCATTTTCAAACAACTGCCAGCTAGCTGTGTGAGCTTGTTCACATTCTGTCTAAATATCAATAATAATACCGTCTCCAGAAACATCACCTGAGTGACGTAGTGTGATTTCTGCCCTTTACAGCACAAAACGCAGCGCTGTGTCAACAATGTATTTTTCAGAAACATTTTTGCCCTTGATCCCCCTCTGGCATGCCACTGTCCAGGTCGTTGCACCCTTTAAACAACTTTAAAATCATTTTTCTGGCCAGAAATGTCTTTTCTAGCTTTTAAAATTCGCCTTCCCATTGAAGACTATGGGGTTCGCGACGTTCGCATTTTTGTCCGGAAGTTCGCGAACATTTTTTCCGACGTTCGCTACATCCCTATTGATTAATAAATAGTATTAAATTCTAAAGTGCAGTGCAAATGAATGAATTAATCCCCATAAATTGATTAGGACAATTAATTAGAAAATCCCACCAATTTAAAAACACCTAGATAAATAGTACTCTCCTTTGGTGAGATATAATTCATTGGTTTAATAAATTGATTACTAATAATTAGATTATGACTGAGGACAATTTAAACAATTAATTAAAATTGAGTAATAATATACTGGGGATATAAAGTATAATAAATATAAGTTAATAATAGACTAAAGTAGATTCTAAAAATATTTAATAGTGAAATTGAAAAAGATAAACACACCCAAAAGCTTGATTAATGAGAATAGGAGGAATAAGAAAATTGTAGATGGTGGAGTCTACAAAACCACGGCCTCTTGAGAAAGTAGTAAACGGTAAATGAGGGAAAGTGTTAAGCACACACAAATGTGTAGGAGTAGTTTGCCATGGTATTGTTTCCCGGTCCCTTCAGGCTGCCTCTCCAGACTGCTTCTAACTCTTTCCCCCGCAACCTCCCTTCTCCTGAACAGTGGAGCTTCTATATTCTACTCCCAATCTTGTGCCTCTTCTCCAACTTTAGCCAGCCTTTCTTCCGAAACGGCTTTTTACAGACTTTCTCTAGCCCCCTCCTTCTTCAATTCAGCAGCCGATATCCTTTCCTCGTTGTGTTCTTTTGCCCCGGTCCCTGCTCCTGCAGTCCAGCACCTTCCTATCAGCGTGTCACGTTACATGCACGCTGCATCCATATAGGATTCTAACAAGTAAGTTTGTGCACGCCGCATAAAAAAGGTGTTTGCTAATAAAATCGATCAGTTCACAAGGGACAAGGGGCGGTACATTGGGGGTTATACTGTAAAGAGCTTTGTTTGTGTTGTGTGACGCGAGTATAAGCCAAGGTAGAGTTTTTCAGCACTTTTTGGGTTCTGAAAAACTCGGCTTATACTCGAGTATATACGGTATATACAGAATATACCGAAATCTATACTAATTAACTGCAGCTCTTAAGATCACATCGGCCTTTAATATTATGCTTGTCCAAGAAATCATCCAAGCCCCTCTAAAAGGCATTAACAGAATCAGCCATCACAACATCATCCGACAGGGCATTCTACAACCTCACTGCCCTCACTGTGAAGAACCACCTACTCTGTTTCAAATGAAATTATCATCTAATCTAAAAATGTGACTTCTGGTGCGTTGATCTTTTCTATGGGGAAAAAAAATCCCTGATATCTGTTTATATTGTGAATTGAACAAGGGTGAGTGGGACATAGCATCTCTAGGTAGGTTTTCTTTAAAAAATACTATTATTTCTTCCATCATGAGTGTGGGCTTTGTTAGCCACCACCACCATTTGGGTCACAGTTTTTGCCCTTTAAAGGAGTTGTTCAGTATAAAAATAAAAACTGGGTAAATAGATAGGATTTGCAAAATAAAAAATGTTTTCAATATAGTTAGTTAAAAATGTAATGTATAAAGGCTGGAGTGACTGGATGATTCACATAACAGAACAGAACACAACTTCCTACTTTGAAGCTCTAGGTTTCCACAGATTGGTTACCAGGCAGTAACCAATCAGTGACTTGAGGGAGGAGCACATGGGTCATAACTGTTTACGTTTGAATCTGAGCTGCATGCTGAGGATCAATTGCAAACTCACTGAACAGTTATGTCCCATGTGGCCCCTCTTCAAGTCACTGACTAACTAGTTAGAGAGCTGAAAAGCAGGAAGTAATGTTTTGGCTATTATATTAGACATCCAGTCACTCCAGCCTTTATACATTACATTTTGTGGCTAACTAACTATATTAGAAACATTTTTTATTTTGCACATACTATATACAGTATGTAACCAGTTTTTATTTTCACACTGAACTGTTCCTTTAAATGAGTTGCATGGACTAAGACCACAAAAACAACTAGTTTACTGCACAGATATTGCAGTGCGGTTACTTTAATATTGATTTAAAAATAAACTGGCTATTAAAAAATTATGTTTTAAGATAAGAATACATGATTTTAGAATAGTAACCTTGTTAGCACATACAGTATATACATTTTTAGCCTGCATCTTTAATGTCATATTTTTAGATATGATATAGTTGGGAACAAGTACAGAATCCTGTCTTTAAACTTAAGCTTTGCCGTTTGCTATTCACTCATCCATTTAATCTGGGCCTAGGGAAAAACCTTCCTGAACACAGCAGTTTTAATAGCATTGTCTGTAGAAATCTATTTTTTCACATCTGCTCCCATGATGGAAATCCTTGAGCTTTTCATTTCTGGTCATTGACCTTCAGATTTACTATGACTAAATTGCAAACTATGTGACAATTTTAGCACTTTCATTTTAGAGGTCTAAAGCATACATTCTACATGATTTTCTGCTTAATTGGATTATTTTACTATTTTGCAAATACATATATCACTACTATTGTGCATTACAGAATCAAAAGAATAATTTGATGATTAGACATGCTTCTTTAGAGTGCATTTTGTACTGATTTGTGAAGATTTTGTGGTTGGATGGTACCACTACTCTGATGAAAAGAACCCCAAAACAAGCTGGACGTTGGGAGCACAGCACCAGGTTTGCATTAAGACATTAAGACACCAGGTTTGCATTTTTGATATGTCTGCAGAAATGTTAAAAAGGAAAGCGTCTTGTATACAATAGAATGTACATATACATATTTAAATTTACAGATACACAGCAAGACAGATACATAAATATAAGGGCTCATTTATGAATACAGCCACAATGTGCAATTTGAGATGCAATAGGTCATGTTTATCCCACAATGCAGCATTTTGTTCCCATAATTCATATGTAATTGTGGCTGCACAGAGTTGCCACCTGCAACAATTGCATGCATATTTTGACAAAATGGAAACAAGTTGTGTTCCAAATCCTAAAGTCGGGATTGTGTCATTTTGCAATCTGCATGCATTCTGTAGGTGCAAGTTTGCTTGGCTTTACTGCCACTTTCAGGGTGAATTTAGCTCCAGGGTTCCCCCGTGTCAATAGCTTGTTCATGATTCATCAGAACTGACCAAACTGATTCAAGGCACATACCACAACTACACAGAAATAGAAAGAACTTTAATGAAAAGTAGGAAGTAGCAACTACACGGCATGCGTTTTGTCGCTGAGCGTCGATCCAAAGAAAAACGTTCATGGAGCTCTACCCTTAGTGCTGGTGCACTTGTGGGGGCAACCATATATAAGCTTTGTGGAGTTTTACCAAAACAACATCTAGCAATTTCAATTAAAAGTGCTCTGTAGGGGGGTTTTTTTAATTATTTTTTTACATATCAGTTTATAGGATATTTTGTTTAAGTTTGCTCTTGGTTGCTGCCATCTAGAAAAACAAATGTGTTATCTTGCAGCACTAATGGAAACATTATTTTGCCTGGTCTTCTCTCGGAAGATCTATATATTGGTCCCAACAGGGGTTCTGCTATAAAACAAGAGGAGTCTATCATTTATGACCAGTGGGATGTTTTTCCTGATTTCCACGCAATATTTTCCTACCAGCAAGCAATTTTATTATTTGTATTTAGTTTTTGCATCACTACATTTATTTAACTTGTGCTACATACAAATCAGTTATGAAGTGTAAAGTATAAAAAAACTTGTACAATGCACCATGCTCTTAACTAGGGATGTCGCGGACTGTTCTGCGGCGAACTTGTTCGCGCGAACATCGGCTGTTCGCGTCCGCCGCAAGTTCGCGAACGTCGCGCGACGTTCGCCAATAGGCGTTCGCGTCAAAATCGTTCGACCATCCGGTCGCTAAAATCGAACGATTAAAATCCTTCGATCGTTCGAATCGAACGATTTTCGGATGTTCGAAGTTCGCGAACTGTTTGCGAACTGTTCGCATTTTTTGCCGGTGTTCGCGAACGGCGTTCGCGAACACATTATCGGCGGTTCGCTACATCCCTACTCTTAACCTACAATACAACATTCCTTCCGAAATTTCAGGTTTTGTTGCTACACTTGGGGGCAGATTCACTAAGCTCGAGTGAAGGATTCGAATGAAAAATACTTCGAATTTCGAAGTATTTTTTGGGTACTTCGACCATCGAATTGGTTAAATTCGTTCGAAATCGAACGAAATCGAACGATTCAAAGTAAAAATCGTTCGACTATTCGACCATTCGATAGTCGAAGTACTTGCCCTTTAAAAAAAACTTCGACCCCCTACTTCGGCAGCTAAAAGCTACCGAAGTCAATGTTAGCCTATGGGGAAGGTCCCCATAGGCTTGCTAACCTTTTTTTGATCGAAGGATTTTCGTTCAATCGTTGGATTAAAATCCTTCGTATCGTTCGATTCGAAGGATTTAAGCGTTCGATTCGAAGGATTTAATCGTTCGATCGAACGAAAAATCCTTCGATCGTTCGATCGCAGGATTAGCGCTAAATCCTTCGACTTCGATATTCGAAGTCGAAGGATTTCAATTCGAGGGTTGAATTTCGAAGTATTTTTTACTTCGAAATTCGACCCTTAGTGAATCTGCCCCATGGTGTCCACCCTTTGGACTATTATATATATATATATATTGGATAACGTACCCCCTACTGTAATATATAAAGATATTATAAGTCACCGAGGAGTTATGTGACCGAGTGCTTTTATACAGGTCGCATAACTCCAAGTGACTTCTGATATCTTTATAAATTTCTAGTAGGGGGGTACATTATGCATTATAATCTACATTTTGTGGGGGGGTCGGAGGGGTCGGCGTCGAAATTTTGGTCGCCGGCATCAAATTTGGGTGCGCGGTGTCAAATTTGGCGGCCTGGGGGCCGTTTATAAGGATATAATTTACAGTCTGGTCCCATTGGGAAATGATCAGACTGTAGATTATATATATAAAGACAACTCAATAGGGTCCTTGTGGTATATTAACTTTAATATATAATTTCTTGAAAACCACATAAAAATCTACTCAAATATAGTAACGGTCTTGAGCCTGTAACATGGGTCTGTCTGCTCACTTACTCAGGAAGTATAAACTTTATTTCCTGAATGGGTTATATAGTGCCTATATGCATACACCTCAAGCTTCCCTTTTGTGGCTTTTGGTTTTAGTCTCCTTTTCATTCTGCTTGTTTTTTTTTTCAACTACTGGTATAGTTAGATCGGCAATACATGTAGAGATATTATCGGTAGCCAACAGAAATTTTCTAACCTGTCCGATAAACTGAATGACTGATCACCATCTCACAAAAAATGCTGGGACATTCCGCACATGGTCTGAAAATCGCACGAAACTGAGATTTGTGCCATCAAATCTTTGCGTCTATGGCCAGCTTAAGTTCCACTCTTTCCTGTTCAATTCTTATATTCTCCAGTCATTAATTGTTTCACCTAACTCCCTCAAAGCATAGGCAAATCCCAATTCCCTTTTTGGTCTGTTTTGCGATCTTTAGCATTTCCACTATAAATTAGCTATACTTATATTAAGGCTTAGAGATCTACCTCGATTCCATTGTATTTTTGTAAATCACAAGTGCACTTCATAATCATCCATAATTCTGAACAGCTCTGTGTTAGACATGCATTGTTTTTCTCATATGTTGTACTAACTATTGCAAATAATCAACAAAAATTCATTTAACAAATGATCATATCTCTTGATCTTTAAATCAAATGTGGGAGTGGAGGATGTTTTTTTTTAATGTAGTAGCTGTCACGTTTGGTTTCACAAATACCAGAACATAGATGGCAGCATCAAACCCGAAGAACACTCACACGTCAAACCATCAAGGGAGGAGGCGGCAGGCATCACAGTCATCTTCCAGGTATTGTTACAGTAACATAGTAGCTTGTAAAGTTGAAAAAAGACACATAATCATCGAGTTGAACCATTTATATTTAAATTAAACCTGCCTAACTGCTAGTTGATCCAGAGGAAGGAAAAAAATCTTATATGAAGCCTCTACAATTTGTCTGTGGTAAAAAGAGAATCCTGACTCTAAGCTGGCAAGCAGATCAGTACCTGGATTAACGAAGAAATATTTTCGGTAGCCCTGTATTTTCTCACCTGCTAAAAGGCATCCAACCCCTCTTAAAGCTATTTAATGTATCTGCCAGTACAACTGATTCAGGGAGAGAATTTCACAATTTCCACAGTTCTCACTGTAAAAATCACCTCCCCCAATTAGGCCAGTTTTTCTTCATAGAGTAGACTTTCCATACCCTTTACCAGTTTAGTTTCCCTTCTTTGGACTTTCTTAAAATCTTAAATTGAGCAATAGGGTCCAAAAAATGCAAGTATTATGTAACTCAATTATTCATTTTTAAAAATGACATACAAACCCCATGGTATTCCAGCTAGGTTGTTGCCCCTTGGTTCTTGGGGTTATATCCTGTTTTTACTGGTTTGTAGACTAGTAATTTGCACTCCCCACAAATAGAGGTTTTGTTATGGTATTCTAGATGGGGCCTCACTAGTGCTTTGTAAAAGGGAAGAATTACCCTCTCCTGCAAATCTATACCCCTTTTGATAGTTAAAAATCTTGTTTGTCCTTACAGCTGCTGACTAACATTGCTTGCTACAGCCAAGGTTATTATCTACAAGAACACCACTAGGTCCTCCTTGATTATGGATTTGCCTAATGAAGTCCCATTACTGCATAAGTTACTTGCATATTTTTATATCACAAGTGCATAACTTTACATTGACCAACATTGAATCTTATCTACCACTTAGCCAACCCAGACTGCCAGTTTGTTAAAATCCTGCTGCAAGGATTCCACATTCTGACTGAAATTGGCCTGCATATTTTTGTGTTATCTGCGAACACTGCTACATTAATTACAATGCCCTCCTCTAAGTCATTAATGAGCAAGTTAAATGAAAGTTCCAAGCTTCTGCATAATATGCTTCTCCTTATCTACAGTACTGACAAACAGGCAGCCTTATAGGCTTATAGAGCTGAGGCACACAGAGCGTTAGCTCAGCTGCTCTCAGCCTGTGTTATTTTTTTTTTACAGGTTGAGAGAAGCAGATCTGCTCCCTACTGAATTTCCTTGTAACTGTACTAACAATAAAATCTTACACCTGCTTGTAGCTACAGGGAGCAGAGATCCATCTGCATTTTGGCAGATGCAAAAGTGAGTGGATCCTCTACTTTCAGTTTGCAAAAAAATTGAAAAAAAAATTGAAGTTGAATAAAGATGAAAATAAATAAATAAACATTAAGTACCTATAAAAGTAATTAAAATAACAGACATTAACACTTTTTCAGTGCAACACATTTCGAAAAGTTTGTATAATTTTCTAAAGTATAGAAGATATATCATGGGTGTTAGTCTAGGCTTGGTAATCAGTACCTGTAAAGTAAATTTATGCTCACAGTCTTGTCACAACCTTCGTCTAAGGCTAGTGCCACACATGGGCTGAAATCAGCCTGCTGAAATAACAAGCCTATTTCAGCCCCAAAGAAGGCAGCAGCCACCTCTTTGTTTGCTTCCAGAACCATTGTGTTGGCCCCGGCGCAAAGACACTCGGCCGATTTGAGTGAAGAAACACAAGACTTTGCATTTTCTCACTGAAATCAGCCGATTGTGTTTACGCTGGTGCCGATAAAAATCTTCATATTCCAGCAGACTGATTTCAGCCCACTTGCGACTAGCTTAAAAGTTAAGCAAAAACCGTCCGAACAAAAATACTTATTACTACAGCAGTTTAGAGGTGGATTAGCACTAAAAGATTTTTGTGTTATTCTTTTAAAACTGTGACATTGATGTTACCTCTGTTTGTGCAGTAAGTCTTTTTATTACAGTCTGTTTACTTTAGCACCTTTTTCTACTTAAATGGTACTGGAGATTACTCAAGATGATCAACTTGCAAGGAGACTTCGACAAAATGAAGCAACGCATATGTTTCCCCATCCACAATTTACATTATTACCTGGGGGAAAGTGTTTGCTAATCCCCAGCACCCTTAAGGGAAGAGACACACACTCAAATTTGGGGAGATTTCGTCACCCAGCGATAAATCGCCTCTTATCTCCCCGAACTGCCTCCCGCCGGATAGTATCTAAATCGACGTCGATTCGTTTTCCGAAGTAGCCTGAAGTTTCCTTGTGAGGCAACTTCGGGTGGCTTGGAAAATGAAGTGCACCGAGCTAGCCTTGATCATTACTACACTGGCATTGTAAGAGCAGTTCTTTATGTTTTTTTGTGTGTGCTGTGGAGTGATATCTCTATGCTCTCCTACTAGTAACTGCCCTTGATTCCCTTATGTATAAGTTCTCATGTCATATGTTACCTATAGTCTAACTGTGTAATTCCTTTGTTCGGGGGTTCTGACTCTTTTTGAGTTTAGAATCCAAGGAGTTAATTTCAAATACACTTTGTCTTTTACTTCCAGTGGTCTATGGTAACTGAATTTCCGCGACACTCTCAATCTAGCAATTTACTCCACCATTATTTATTTCTGTGCTGAAGTGAGCTTGTGGTGGCACACAACTGTAGTGGCCAAGCCATCATTAAGAATGATGGTAACATCACAACATGTGGGAAAGGTGTTGATTCCACCAGGACAAATATTGAATATGCAAGAAGACAGTTTTAGGAAGACTTTTGTAGATTTTATACATTATTGAAGTAATAGAGCTTTGTTCTTTGCTTTAGCTGTAGTACTTGCTCTTCAATATTACAAGGTTAAAATAAAATCATATTTTGACTTTACGGTATATTTAAATATGATTACAATAGCACTTGTCTTTGTTGCAGCAACTTGAATTGAAATTGAATAGAAACATTTCTTCAGAACTATGTTTCTTTATAGATAAAGCGGCCGATAAATCATGCTACAGCATTAATAAGTGACCTGCTAATGCCAAGTAACTAACGCATTCATCAACTGCAGTTATCTAATCTAGAAAATATGTAATGTGTATATTTTGTGACTTCCAAAGCATTCAGTTACATCTGTATATTTTAATAAATTTAGAAAGGTTTTTAAACCATAAACCATAACATAACCACAAATACCTTTTATGTTCTGAGGATAAAAACACAGTGCCTTACTAAATGTAGAGGATGTAAGGATATAAATCTCCATTGCAGGACATCTGTTGAATAGTAACTTTTGCCCTGTGGGAGGCATGTGTCTCTTTTGGGCTAGAGGTACAGTATTCCCTAGTTCCTAAAAAAGAAGGGATTCCATGGTTCTATCACTTTTCCTCCACCTGAGGCAGAGGCTGGACTGACTTGGGGGGTTGCACTAAGGAGTTTGGACCTTAAGGTGAGGAGAACACCTTAGATAAGTTGGGGAAAGGGACTGTGAATAAGGGCTTTTAAATAGAGTGAGGTTAGCTACTGTCATAGCACGCTAGAGGAGTCTGAAGCAGAAATAGTAGCTAGGGAGGGGGTTTGATGTGGCCGCCTGGGTTGCCTAGTCGCTTGGCTGGCCTGACTCAGTACCACCCCTGGGAAGTGTGAAACACTTCAGAGAGGTATAAAACCCTCATCAGAGAATTATGGTGTGATAACTCACTGTATTGATGTGATATATGCTGAGCCTATATATAACAAGCCTGTCATTTACAGAGATGGCCCAGTGTACTAATTGAAGTACATTTTCCCTCTTTATTTTTACTCAGCAATACATTTTTTCTTCCTGTTTAAGAAACACAGAAATAGTATTATTCTGAAGTCTGTATGAGACATAACTTATCTTAAAGACCTTGTCAGTACATATCAGTCTTTCTCTTAGCTGAGCCCTCACGAGATTAGTGGAACCTTTACCTCCACTATTCCTGTGAGGGTCCATCTGAGAGTTCACATTTATGGTACATAAATAAAAAATCCTATAATGAAATTTTGTTCTTTGTGACTTTTTTTTTTGCTCATAAACCTCTAAATATTTATTGAAAATGACACTGTTTTATGTTAAAAAATATCTTAGCAAGGAAGTTCGAATTTTACACAGGTAAAAAAACAACTGCCACCATTTATAAACAATACATTTTAGTACAACTATGGGATTTGTTATCCAGATTGATCAGGACCTGGAGTTTTCTGTAATTTGGATCTCCATACCTCAAGTCTGCTAAAAAAGACATTTAAACATTAATTAAATTAATTAAAGTCTGCTAAAAAAGACATTTAAACAATAATTAAATTTGATTGTTTTGACACCAATAAGGATTAATTATATCTGGGATCAGGGGGATTGGGATCAAGCAAAAGGTAGTGTTTTATTATTACAGGAATTTTTTTTAATTATTTAAAAAAATTGAAATCATTTGATTAAAACGGACTCTATAGGATTTGACCTTCCTTTAATTCAGAGCTTTCTGGATAACAGGTTTCCGGATAATGGATCCAATACCTGTAATACAATTTAATAACAACTAAACAGTAAATTATTATTGTTCACATTTATAAAGGTTAGTAATGTAAAAGTAGCTCTAAATTTAACAACTTAGTCATCAGCAACCAGACAGAGGGGCTTAAAGGAGTATAGTTCATTATTCCAAAAAGTGTCCCTGAACAACATGCTCATTTATTTATGCAGAGTAGTGCAGCGGAGCTCATGAGCGTCATCTTCAGGATCTTCGGTCTTCTTCTAAAGGCTCATTATGATGAACAAAATCATATGTGTACAAAGGAAGTTTTTCATCATTACAGAGAAAAAAGTTAAACATTTTTAAAAAAATATATTTGCTTAAAATGGAGCCTATGACAGATGGCCTTTTCACGCATTTAAGACCTTTTTTTTTAGCATAATGTAATTTTCAATAAATCTTTTGAGGTTTAAAGATTTTGAAATTGTGTGGGATAATGCTACATAAAGTAAAGCAGGTGTGATCCATTAGCCTCAAGAATAAACTCTCTGACCACATTCTTGTACATGCAGTCTTAATTGAGCAGCAGCTCAAATGATTTACCTGTTATAATTTTGCTTTTTTTTTTCAGGTTGATTTTTTTCACATCTCTTGAAAACTTTACACGACAGGCGGAAAGCAAAAATAAAATATTATAAAGTAGGTAAAGATGCGTTTCAGTGTGACAGTGGGAAATAAATCAGATGAATACAAGAAGAGGGCTCAAAAGAATATAAAATAAATTATCATTTTAAAGGAGAAGGAAAGCTACGGAGGCATTTTATTGCCAATAGATTAGCTGCAATAGTGCAAGCTAGAATGCCATATTTATTCTGTAGAATATTTTAGCATACCTGAGTAAAAAGCTCTAGAAACTCTCTGTTTGTTTAGAATAGGAGCTGCAGTATTAATGTGGTGTGACATCACTTCCTGCCTGAGTCTCTCCCTGCTCTGGGCTCAGATTACAGTAGAGAAGGGAGGGGCGGGGGAAGAGGAGCAAACTGGGCATGCTCTTGCCCAGGGCAATGAGGTTTAAGATGAAGGCAGGAAGTCTGATACAGTAGCCCATGTGTACACAATAGAAGAAAACAAATGCAGTTTTTCTTTTGACAGGGGACTCAGAGCAACATTACTTTGGGGGTTTACTGGTATATTTAGATGGACCTTTCTGATAAGGTGTACTTAGTTTTAACCTTTCCTTCTCCTTTAAAGTTTGACTTGATGTTTTAGCCGCAGATGTAAAAAGAAATAACATTAGCAAATATTTGTAGCTAAAAAATATTAATTACAATGGGTGTACACTATACTGTGTTTTAAAGATGTGACACAAATAATACCTACATGTAAAACTGACAATCACAGCATGCCAGAAGACCCCTACCAAAAGAGTCATAAACTATAGAAGTGTAATTATCAGCAGCGCACTGTAAAAGTTAAGTGTTTCAAGATTTATTTAGCCCAAAAAAATATATTAGTAAGATAATATTTCAGGCCTTCCATGCCCTTATCAAGCCAAGTGCAACAATATTCAAAACCCTTGTTTAAAGTCCTGGAAGAGGTTTGGGTACAAGCTCTTCACTTTCCCAGTAGTGACATCACAACCTTGTATAAAGAGCAAAAATGGCATACATCTGAAGTCCATAAAAGTCTAAAAATCAAAGTGCACAAATCAAAGTCCATAAAAGTCCATATATAATTGTAATCATTCACTAAGGAACATTTGTAGTTATACTGATACATGTATAATGTAACAGGGATTTAAGCATATGAAGGTTGTTCACCTTTAAAGTGAAAGTGAACGTGAAATAAAAAGTACCAATAAAAATACATTTGTAGCCTTAAAGACTATTTGTTTTAGATGGGGTCAGTGACCCCCATTTGAAAGCTAGAAAGGAAAAATAATTTAAAATCGATTAGAAAAGGAAAAATGAAGACCAATTGAAAAGTTGCTTAGAATTAGCCATTCTATAACATGCTAAAAGTTAACCTAAAGATGAACAACCCCTTTAAAGGAATAATAGGGAAAAAAAACTTTTGGGCTGTACCAAGATTTTTACCAAGATTTCCAATGAGAACTTGTTAATGTTACTGTCTATTAGGACCAAAACAGGTTTATAAGTGATTTGTGACAGAAGTTAAACCTCATTGTTTGATATTATAAATGAATGTGAAACAGTCTATTTCCACAAGCCATCATGTATCTCAACTCCCAAGGACTGAACTGAATATATTCATAAGGAACTGAAATGTACACTTTGCCCAGCATGACCGTGTACTAGAGTTGTTGTATAGCACCGGGGGTTCTGGAGGAACGTCATTTCGTTTCTACTATGTAATTTATTTACTGTATATGGCTGAAATGACAATAAAATCCATTTGATTTGACTTGACTTGAAATCAGTGGAGAATACATATCAGACTATATTTCTTTAATGGCCCCTCCCTAAACCCCATTGTGAATACAGCCAAATGGACTGGCCCAGGCTGTGATCATACGGTGAGGCTTGTGCGGAAACCTGGGGTATGGACCACCAAGGGAAGCACTGAGAAAAGAGAAAGGGAGAGCAAGGGCTCTGGGCTCATCCTTGGGGAATGCAGCAGGACAGAGAAAGCGCTAGAGGGTAGGGGCTATGCCCAGGCTAGCAGGCTGTGATTGTATGGTTAGGCTTGTGTGGAAACCTGGGGTATGGACCATCATGGTGTGCGCTGAGAAGAGAGAAACCAGGGAGAGCAGGGCAAAGGCCTCTGGGCTCCTCCTTGATGGTGCTCTTAAAAAATTAAATGTTATGTCAGCATTTGGTGGAGGGGACTTAATATTCGAAATGTTTAATAAAGCCGTGACCTCTGGTCTCAATTATTTCCATATCTTGTTGTTCAGTCTGGTTGTTCAGTAGGATTCATTGGTTAAATGGAAATATTTTTGTGACAGATGGCGGCATTTAGGGCTCAATGGCCTGGTCCCTTCTCAGTGCATTAAGATCTATGGGAGAGATGGGCTGCCTGCCTTGTTGTGTTTTATTCCCTGCTGTTTTGCTGGGCTCTAGCCAAGTGCACTCCACTCCACCTTAATAAAGAGTTGAAAAAAAAACAGAAAAACTCCACTCAAGTCCTTTTGACAGCTGTGTGTCTATATGCTGAGGGAATGTGGCGATCCGGTGCCTACGCAGGCTGGTGCGACAAGGCGGGTTACAATAATATAAATGCACAAATACCTATAATACCTTATACCTTTCCCATTATGATCAATCATATCTGAGACACTTGTTCAGACTCATTCTGCATACCATACTTAGCACCTTTTCTAATACACATGTAGATATGCAGGTTATGATATCATCACTCAGGGTTTTCATATCTTAAAGATAAAACATAAAGTAAGTAGAAAAGCTGTATCCATTATTTCCAAATATTTGTACAGGACTACAAGACAAAGCGGGGGCTTATTCCCTATAAAAACCACAAGGCCACACTGTATTTAGTCTATTGATCGTATGTTAAACAGGTGTCTCGGGTATGCTTGATCATATTTGTAAAGGTATAATGTATTTATGCACTTAACTTTCACATACATCATGTATTGTTCTTACATCATTATAACTGCAATTGTTTCCTCAGTAAAATATTACTATTGCAAGAGTATAGGGCAATAACATCAGAGAGTGATAAGGAAGATTTGAAATATTATTTTGCTTTGGAATAAATTCTTCTGTCTGACATTCTTCTTGCCCTGAAAAGTTATAGGTAAAAAAAATTTGTAAAAACAAATTCGTAAAGAAACAAAGTTAGGCCTTAGTCCAGTTCACTCCTGCCGATCCTGCTGCAGTCTCCCAACTGTGATTTGGTTATAAATGTACAAAGAATGGATCTGGCAACAGAGAAAACAAACAAAAGAGAAATACAAAGTATATAGTGTAGAATTTCCGAACTTTAAATTATACACCAATGGGCACATTTACTTAGATCGGGTGAAGGAATAGAATAAAAAATACTTCGAATTTCAAAGTATTTTTTTGGCTACTTCGACTACGACTTCGAATCGAAAGATTCGAACTAAAAATCGTTCGACTATTCGACCAGTCGATAGTCAAAGTAATGTCTCTTCCTCCACTTACTTCGCCACCGAGCATCAATGTTAGCCTATGCGGAAGGTCCCCATAGGCTTTCCTATAAATTTGGGATTAAAGGAAAATTGTTCGATCGATGGATTAAAATCCTTCGAATCGTTCGAAGGATTTAATCGTTCCATCGAACGATTTTTCCTTCGATTGTACGAACTAAGGAAATGCGGTAAATCCTTCGACTTCGATATTCGATGGTCGAATATCGAGGGTTATTTAACCTCCGATATTCAACCCTAAGTAAATGTGCCCCCAAGTGTAGAAATGGGGGAATAATGCTATAACCAACTCCTTCTTCTTTAAATTCAGATTAAACTATTTGAAAGAGTTTTGGTGCACTTCCCCTTTAAATAGCCTTTAAATCCTCTTTATCATGCATATGTGATCCTTGCAAGTGCTTCCACCAAGAACCGAGTGAAATGCCTACTCACAAGTGAGTAATGTTTAACTTGCATGTAGCGTTTATCTGTACTGGGTTATTCTCCTCTGACGCTCCGTAGGTATCCCCATATGAAACAGGAAATATATTGTGTAATCCGTTTTATTAAAATTTAAAAAGCATAAAAACTTGTTGCACTCACATGTTTCTTTTAAAATTAGTGTTCAAAAACAGGCTCTCTTTGCGGGTTGCCCAGTTGTATCCGGGATGAAGGTACTGCCGGCTTTTCCTTCTCCCTGACTCAGAAGTTCAAAGTAAAACAAAAGTCCAAGAACAGGTCCACTTTAGCCAAAAAAAAAACAAGAATTGGGAACATCAGCACGGGAGAGAGAGTCCTGGAACAGGGTCAGACTGGAACATAGTACAGGTGTTCAGCAGGCTTGGAGACCTATAAACTGGCCAGTTCATAGGTCATTCATGCCCTGAAAAGTTGGTGCTACTATTACAAAAACAATAGGTAATGGACTCAGTTCCATTAAATCATTTTCAATATATCAAGGTTATATTTGTGTCTGCACTTGAAGCAATTAACAACTCACAATAGTCTCATTAGTTTTCTAAAATTATCTTTTGACTATAGCTGGGTGCTAATTGGATCTTTCAGGTCCTACATATGCTAAGAATATTATAAATGTGCTAATATGTTACATATGTAGCCTTCGAGATTAATTTGAAAACACTTTTTTGACACTATTGACCATTTATGACAAAATATGCAATATTTGCAGCTACAGTATGACAGTTCACTGATAGATTCAGCTGTAAATTTCACTTACAGCATGCCCCCTTCCAAATCCTGCCTTGTGGAATACCTACTACTTTGACAGCATGTGCCATTCTTTGGAATCTATTGGAATGATATTGGCTTGAAGGGGTTATAGTCATGAGCATTTTTCTGCACAGTGGACTTATGCTCCCTATATTGATAAGACTTTACATTTTTCTTGGTGTTATTAGCAAAGATTACTGCACAAAGCCATGTTGCCAAATAGTATGCTATTTGTAACATGAATCACAAAAATACTGCTATATTGCATGTGTTCATACCAGACAATAGGGCAAATTCACTAAAGGGCGAATGGTCACCTGCGAAGGTTGCACCACACTCCACACCACTTTGCCAGGCGCAAATTGGCTATCACCACGCTAATTCACTAAAATGTGAAGTTGCATCTCGCCAGCTGAACACTGGTGATGTTTCGCTAGAGTTAATTCGTCAGCACAAGCATTTCCTAGTGAACTTTAGTGAATTTGTGGAGTAATGATAGTTTGCCTGGTGATAGGGCACAAAACTACACTGGCGATGGTCTCTTTCTCTAGCGAATTGTCCTCTACGCCTGTTAGTAAATTGATGATGTGCCCTTTAGTAAATCTGCCCAATGACTCTTTTTCTAATTTACCAGAACTTTAGTGCTGAGAAGCCCCTGACAATACTCTTTAGCTGATGTTAAAGAGGCAGTAAACAGGATTTGTATTTTGAATTAATGCTATTATTTTACTTCAAAATATATAGTTTTGATATACTGTTGTGGGATCCGTTATCCAGAAAGCTCCAAATTATGTAATGGTCGTCTCCCATAGATTCCATTTTATCCAAATAATCCAAATTTTTAAAAATGATTTCCTTTTTCGCTGTAGTAATAAAACAGTACCTTGTACTTCATTCAAACTAAGATATAATTATTAATCCTTATTGGATGGAAAACCAAACTATTGGGTTTATTTAACGTTGACATGATTATCTAGTAGACTTGAGGTATGAAGATCCAAGTTACAGAAAGAACCATTATCCAGAAAATCCCACATCCCGAGCATTCTGTTGTTTCTTTGCACCCAAGAGTGAAACTGAAAGCACTTTACACTGGATTCCAACTTATTGGTTCTTCAGAGCAAAAGAGGAAAGAGTAAAGGTTATGTAATCAACTATTTTGCCTTCTTAAACCCCTTGTGTACTAAACTCCTCTTCACCTGTTAGCCTAAGACATAGGTAGCTATTAGGGGTAAACATGTTTATACAGAGCTCATTAATGCTGCTTTGAGAAGCCTCCTTCTGCTCACTGGTGGAGCTCGGGTTACAGTCTTCCAGCTGGGTCCTTGTTGTAATAGGAAAAAGGGACAACACCCTCATACCATACACAAACTTTTAAGTAAACCAATCACACCCTTCTGCATATGAATTGACATTGCACCCTACCAAAAATTGTAACATTTTTACTTGTACCCTACAACCTCAATGGGGGCAATGGGTAGCTACCTCCTGATACTATAAAGTGTATAAAGTGATATAATTATCTCAGTGTGATACTGACAGCTGTAACAAAAGGGGAAACTTATTTTAAAATCACCAATCATATTTAACAGAGGAGGGTGTGGTTGGTGTATCTTCTTGTAAGGCAGACCTGCTAAAAGGTGATCTTTGTTGCATTTTTAGCAAAATGTCACAATTTTTCACAGCTTAATTAGCAATATGTTGTTCTGAAAACCTACTCTGTAACTGCAGCATGATATGACTCAGGTTGTGTCCTGATTTTTTTTTTGTATTATATAAAGGGAAGATTCTAATAAAGCATGGTCTTCAGTGTGTTTTTGCCTTGTATTTTACTATACATTCACATTTTTTCAGCTCCTCACATCTGTCCTAGCTTGTCCAATGTTATTGAAGTTCTCCAGTTCCTAGCTAAAATCGTGATACAAATAGTATCTTAATATATTCAGATGAGTAGCCCCATATATAATTCCCACTATAGATTGACCAAAAGTACAGTGCTCCCAAAAACCTTGCCTCAACAGCAGTCCCTAGGGATTATTCCACTGAATTACCATGTACCTCCTACAATGTATGAGGAGCATCTTAACATAGGTGGCACTGGATACAGATTGGAGTACAACTCTAATATGTGCTTCAGGGCACTTTGTGACTGGCTGTGAACTTTACCCCAGATTTTGTAAATGAGGCCCCTGGTTGTTTGTGAAATACACAAAGGATATGTGGAGGCAGAATGGGGCCTGTGATTAAGCACTGCATTCAAAGCCAGCTCACTTTGGTTTTGAACAACTATTCTGGAATTACAATGGCATGGTATTAGTTTATAATTAAGGGCACCTCTTGAAGATTGATTGATAGATGAGCTTGTAGAATAGTCTAGAACATTTTAATAAATTAGAAGAGAGTAGTGTTTGAATGCAATAACAAATATGAAGATGTATTATTGTGATTACAATGCAATGTCTAATTTCATAAAGTGCATTCAAAATGAACATTATGACAGCATTCAGTCTTTCTCATTTATCTTTCGTGTAATCGCCTTTTTTCTATTCTATCCTTTATTATTCTTTGTCATTATACGTATCACATCTAATTATCTTCTTCAGCTACAGAAATCTGGAGTTTGACCTTTCAGGAGGCATGAGACATGAGGGCTCTTTTTTATCAACTTATAAATAGACTTAGATTGATAATTTACCCTTTTTGTATACTGTATGCAGCAGTTTTCAAAGACAACCTTAAAGGAGTCTTCATTTGTTTTATGAGTTTTCTTTTTAATTTTTGGAATTTCAACTGCTATCTCTGACTGCCCAGGCTGGCACCCAGATCACCAGTATTTTCATTTGTAGGCTTGAAACCGAATAAAAAATGTAAAAATATATATATATATACAAAATATATAATGAAGATCTGTAAAAGCTGGCTTGGAATAAGTCTGGCTATAATATAGTAAACACATCAACAACACCATTATGCACAGGAATAAATATTTAAGGTAATTTATGGTAAATTCTTCATTCCTCCTCTTTCTGAAAGATTTCTCCCTGTGCTACTCACTTTTTAATGCTCACATTGGCTCTTTCTAAGCAGCAACTCTTCCCCTGCCCGACCCACACTACACCCGCAACCCGCACACACAACACCCCTGACCCGTCCACACCCACCTCAGATCTGCCCATACTCTGCCACTGTGACATCACCACTGGCCTCCCTGGTCCACAGGAGGTAAAACTGGGGGAAAAGGTGGTAAATAGTATAATAAATAAATGATATGCACAGTTATTCACTCCAAGCGTTTTATTGGTGGAAAACAATCATAGCAAACAACAGCAATAAAGCATTATATTATATTGAACATACCACACGGCAGTGTCCTCCCTCTGTCAGCATACCACATGTCAGTCACTCCTTTCTGATGCGTTTCACACCATTGGACACTTTATCAGAGGAGGGGTCCAGGAGCTGAATCCTCAAACCTTTAGAATGGGGAGAAAGAAACACTTGAGAAAAAGGTGTAGACACTCATGGAAATCATTTAAGAGAAAAGTAGAATAAAAGTACTTACTTTTTTGCAAAGCTGTTCTAACTCTTAAACGAATGTAGCAGAAATAAGCTCTCCTCAAAAGAAGTAAACCCAATGATTTGGTTTTCTTCACATTACTTTACCTACTGGACTGCAAAATGATGCTCAACAATTTAGTAGTTAGTGTACCAAATATTCCTTCACATTATGGGTTCTTTTTACCATGAAATCCAACAACAGACAATTATACTACTGGATTTAAAGAATTCACAATGAGCATGTTTTTTGTATTTATAATGGAAAATTATGATTGTGAAATATCTCACAATGAATAATATTAGCACTCTTTGTGAGATTAATGAGGAGCCTATTTTTGGTTTTAGTCTGTGTGAGAACACTGCTAAAGACAGTCTTGAAACATTCTGTAGGAAAGAAGTAGCCTGTTGCAAAAGAATAATGCATACACAGTAGCAAGGCTAGTAGGCTGGACTATTTAGTTTATTTTCTAGTAAGTAATCAATGTCTCTAAGTTTTTTTATAGTAAAGTAGCTTTTTAAAATGGGTATGCTATGCTATCAAAGTCAAATGGTTTCCCTTTTTATTAGACACCACAGGGATCCTCAGACAGATGAAATTAAGCTCTATAGGAATCATTTGCAAAGCAATCAGTGCAGTGTCAGACTGGGACACCAGGGGTCCACCAAAAAACCTTTTTTAGTTTTTAGACCCTCAGTACTATTTTCTTCCTCTCCTCACTCAACCTCTATTCTCCTAGTCTCTTTTCTTTACGTACTATAATCTATTCTTTCACATATTTAGCCACTTTGTTCACATAGAAATAGCGAATGGGCATGAAATAGGCCAAAAGTTTAGCAGCATGATGGGCCACTGACACCTGGGCCCACCGGGAGTTTTGCTAAGAAAAAGGTGCAATCTGGGTTTTTTTTGCACTTTGGACACTATGTTCTGTTCTTGCTAAATGGCTGCAGGCCTATGCGCTATGTTTTGGAGCTAGATTCTTAAACAGAATGTTGCCTCTATCCAAGAGGGAGGGCACATTTGGGCTAATTTTTGCCCAGTGTTTATTAATGACCTCCATTTGGGTTCAATCATTTTGGCATGAGGAACAGTGTGCAGCTTTCCCCTGGGAACAAATGTTTAGGCGAGAACTAATGGCCTCTATAGTGTTCTAGCACTGTAAATTACCTCTTTAATGACTCAAAATGATTTGTAGGACTGGCAAGACCAGGGATACCAATATGTGGACAAACAATATGGATACACCGAATCCAGGATTTGGTTCATGATTCAGTCAAATCCAGACTTTTTCTTTGTGTGAATCAAATGCCCTGCTGAATCAATTTTGAGCCATCTCAAAAAAATCACAAAAATAGTGGTATGCACTTTACACATGCAATTCGTTTCCCTGTTCAAAAGGAGGGCATTTTTGTTTTATGGCCAAAATGTCCTTTAAAGGGTAGTTCACATTTGAATTTACATTTAGTATGATGCAGACATTTATTTTCTAAGCTCAATTGCAACTGGTTTTCATTTTCTATTTTTTATGGTTATTGAGTTAACTTTTAGTATGATGTAGAGAGTGATATTCTGAAACAATTTGCAATTGGTTTTTGAGTTGCTTTGCTTTTTATTCTAAAGCTCTCCAGTTTCCAATTACAGCAGTCTGGTTGCTAGGGTCCACATTATCATAGCAACCATGCTCTGATTTGAATAAGAGACTGGAATATGAATAGGAGCGGGTCTATTTAGAAATATGATTATTAAAAAGTATTAATAACAATAAATGTCTAGCTTTACAGAGAATTTGTTTTAAGATGGAGTCAGCGACCCCCATTTGAAAGCTGAAAAGAATCAAAAGAAGACGGCAAATAATTAAAAAACTATAAAAAAATAAATAATGAATATCAATTGGAAAGTTGCTTAGAACTGGCCTTTCTATAACATACTCAAAGTTAACTTAAAGGTGAACCAACCCTTTAAGCTTTTCATTTAGCAGCTCTCCAGAGTGGAATTCCAGCAACTATCTGGTTGCTAGGGTGACGTTTAACCTAGTAACCATCAAGTCGTTTCGACAATATACTAAAGATCAGTAGCAGATGGCTTTAATAGAAAGATCAATAATAAAAAGTAACAATAACAATAAATTAGCCCTTAAACAATAGTTTTTGTTTTGGACAGTAGACTAGAAGATGAGTAAGGGAGGACTGAAATAATAAAATATAACAATAACAAACAATAAACAAATTCAAAAACTATAAAAAAAAATGAAGACCAATTAAAAAAGTTGTTAAGAATTTGATATTCTATAACATACCAAAAGTTAACTTAAAGGTGAACAAATACATTAATATACTTACATGGGTGAATGCAGAAGATTTATTGTTAGTATTGCAATTAGACAACTAATTCCCTTAAATCTGAATATAGAAACCAGAAAGAAAAGTGGCAGAAGAAATGGGATTGCATGGGAATGCTGGCTTCATACACACACACATATAATACATATACAGAACATGATATAAATATATATGCACATAGCATTTTCAATTCAATGTATTTAGGAAATTACTGTATTTTCTTGCTTAGTAGCTTCCACTATGTTCTGACATTTATTTAGATGTAAACACAGAGGGATCTGTTCTTGTTCCTTAGCTAGCTGATTTGAAGCAGCTAATATGCATAAATGAATGTCACCCACTGAGTATATGCATCTCCTGAAGGCACAACTCTTTAGAATGATGATAAGAACATAGAATAAATAGTCATAGGCCATTAGTGAAAGCTGAATTGAGAGATGTAGTAGATGCCGCTATTCCATTGTATGCATAAAGTCTGTTAGCAGGAACATGAAAATTAAGCTAGTGATGGCCTGTGTTACTCCTGTTCCAGTTATAATTTAGAATGTTTGATTATGATATCTTGTTTGGTTTCCAAGTCCAAGATTATTTTTTTGTTTATACCGTGCCCCTGGTTTCTTTAAGGCCTCCTGTTCCAGATGCACCTGTTCTAGATAATCATGGGGCACAATGAAGAATTTGTGTATCGTCATTTGCTTCTGAACTGTTTTACAATAACTGCTCATTTGTACCTTTCATTTACAGAATCCTATTTTATTTGCTTCTATCCCTCTTTTTTCAGTACCCTGAAAGGAAAGTAAAATGAAAGGAAAAGAAATAAAAAAATATTTGTCCCTACAAAATGATTTAAGTGTATCACTGTTTTATTTAGTAATCATATCTACATGCTAATCGGCAAATTAATAAAAACTGGCATTAAAAATAATAAATTATTAGCAAATGTTGCTCTGGTCTCTAACCTTTTCAAGAATATTATAACAATTAAATTATAGCTGTAATATCCATATAGTGTGGCCTATTTTTTTACAACACTTTCTGTCCTTGCAAAAATTTTCCTGTTTTACTTGAGAGCAATTTTTCATAGGGAAGAACATTTCTTTGATCTTGTTTTATTTCTGACCCTCCTGGACCCCTCCTGACTAAAAAAAAACTTTAAGGGCTCTTACTGACGAGCGGTTGTAGCTGCGCTCCCCTGCGTTCCGTTTTTCTGCGTTCAGCCGCAGGGGAGCGCAGGAATAGACGCGTTACGTTTTTTCCAATGGGGCTGTACTCACACAGGCGCGTGTAGGCGCCGAACGCAGGAAAAATGCAGCATGTTGTGTCTCAACCTGCGTTCGGCTCCTACACGCGCCTGTGTGAGTACAGCCCCATTGGGAAAAACGTAATGCGTCTATTCCTGCGCTCCCCTGCGGCTGAACGCAGAAAAACGGAACGCAGGGGAGCGCAGCTACAACCGCTCGTCAGTAAGAGCCCTTAGAAAGAGCTGTTTAAGAAACCAGGACACGCTTGAAATGCAATTGTTTTATTGCAAGAAACCCACTGTGAGTGTGTATAATGAAAGGGGAGCTATGGTAGAAGACATTTCCATTTAAACCTTATTTCACTATAGGACTCTTTACTATGTATGAGAATTCCTAATCCAGCGCAAGTTGTAGAGCATAGCCTGCACAGACCATTGCCCCAGAAATAAATTCTAATTGAATGAGCCCTGTGCTTTTGCATCTGGGGCAATGGTAAACGAACCCTTATGGCTTATATTTCCATTACATGTAAACTTGGTGAAAACGAAATAAAGGTATAATGGCCGTAGTGTGTGGCCCTAATGGTTTAAAGGAAAATATTTTCCTTAAATGATTTTTAAAACTATGCAGTATAGACTAGGGGAATTCATTCATATGCCATTTAAAGGAAAACTATACCCCTCAAACAATGTAGGTCTCTATAAAAAGATATCGCATAAAACAGCTCATATGTAAAACCCTGCTTCATATTTTCATAATAATATACTTTTCTAGTAGTATGTGCCATTGGGTAATCATAAGTAGAAAACTGCCATTTTAAAAGGGCCTCCCCCCTGGGATCGTATTACTCAAAGTGCACACAAAGTAATGTGTCTACCACTCACCTGCCACTTCACTTTCCTGCAATGGTGGTGCTGGTGCTCCGTCGCCCCCGGCAAGGTCCCTCAACAACAGCAGTAAATTCACGGGTCCGCACACACTTTATATATCTGCAGTCGGGGATGTGGCCCCTCTTTTTATTAATATTTCACCACAAAAATCAAAGTTTTGGGGGGTTCAACCTCTCTTTATCAGGATCACAGTGCACACAAACATACCAAACAAACCATACATGTTAGGTCACATGAGCCAATTAACAGACAGAGTTCTGTCTTTTGCTTCCACACTTTTCCTGTTAGAGTTGTAGTATTTCTGGTCAGGTGATCTCTGAGGCAGCACACAGACCATCACAAAATGGTGGTTCAAAGCAAGAGATGTAAAAGGGCAATATTTACTAAAATATATATTCCAGTTTGATAAGATTCTTTAATATGCCACTTAATTTGATATAAACTATATGTTGCTCAAGTATTCATTTTGGGGGTATAGCGACAGCCACATATTGCCTGTGTTTACTCACACCAGGGTTTTCACAGAAAAATAAAATATATTGGCACATAACATATGCAACAAAATCAAAGTTAATTCTTCTGAGAGATGAGCAGACTATACTTCAAACACCTGCTTTTTACTTGGCCTCAGTCACTAGCTTTTTTCCCCTCCCACTTCCTGGCCAAAAAGCTCACAGCCACTCCCTTATTTCCCAGATGGTAACAGCACCTTCACTGGCTTTCCCAGCCTGACTAATGATAGCACTATTATTCGCCTCCTCATAGGCTGGGAAAGACAGAATACGCTACGGTTTTTACAGTCTATGTGCCACAAGACTCAAACCAAAACTTTACTTGCATGTTTGTTTAGTTATATTGGCTTCCTCAGATGTGGTAATTTTTGGACCATGTCGGGCAGCTTAATGCATAAATATCTGCCTGAAATGTATGACCAGCTATACATTTATTTCTTCGATGATGCTGCACACAGCCTTTAATGGAATTTTTTCACTTGACGAAGCACTTAAAATGGCTTCAGAAAATTTGGTTATATACAAAGCAGTATGAATTACGGAATGTCTTGGCCTTTTTTTGTGTTTAATGTAACAAGAAAATATTATAATAATGTTTTTAATGGTGCTAAATAGCAGTTTCATCCAACATTTTTTATTCCAAGCTTTCAGCAAAATACTTCATTCCTTGGATACAATATAATGCATGTACCTATGTAATTAATAAAAGACCATAAAGGCAGTGTATCTGAATTCCTTGCACTGACAATTCATTTAAACCTCTGCCAGAACAAGAATGTAATAGGGGCTAATTTCCCATTGACCAGGGGAAAAAGTGCAGAAAGTGCCTCTTAGCGCTCATTTAGTGAGCACTTCTTCAGCTTGCCTGCAACTTGCACTGGATAAAGAAATCCAACACAAGGTGCAGGATACAGGCCAACCCTGCCTTTAACGCTTGCCCTATACAGCTTGTTAGAAATTTATATGGATCATAAGTCTCAGAATCATCATAAAGAGCATGCCTATTTGCAGTACCATGTTCTTTCTCTGGTACTTTGCAACTGGCGTGAGATTTGCTGCTGTGATTTTCAGCACAATGCAGTAATTTCACTGAATATGTCAACTTTTTAAAATGTTTTTGTGATTTCATTCTTTGGTGTGTTTGTATGTTTTGGTGTCCTCAAGTATTTTACAATTGTATAGCAGGCAAACTGTTTTCATTCTTTTTGGCAACCTTGTCAACATTTTTATTGAATTCAAATTTTCAGGTAATTTAGTAATTTCCTTTTCTCTGCAAATGAAAGGGACATTTCTGGCACAATAGCAATGTGTCCTTAAAAAGTGTTTACCTGCATTTGCACTGAATGTAACTTAGGTTTAAGGTGGGAACATAAGCAAAACATGCAGCATGAGGTACATAGAAGTGCTGGTGGTACAGAATTGCTGTAATTTCTTGCTGTTCCAATGTTAGATTACCTGGATGCAGTTCATTCTATTTTCCTTTTTGTCTTGTTTGTTTGCAAAATGAGTTGCACAATTCACACACACATTTTAGTTCTTTGTTCCAGGTAATGCCATGATGTCTTACCATGTACACACTTAAAAACAGTATGTATATATGTGCTTAATTGCCTGAACTGCCTACATGTTAAAAAACAAACAGTGGCCCACTACACTCATACATTAGCTGTAGTGCACCTTATTTTAAGGGAAGGTTGCTGTAGAGCAGTCACATGTCTCAACAACTATAGCTAACAATCAAAGGGGCAGATTTACCAAAGGGCGAAGTGGCAGTCGCTACCGAAATTTTGCCAGAAATCTCATCTGCAGGGACACCGCCAATTTACCAACAGGCGTAGACAACAATTCGCTAGCGAAAGACACTTTCCCTAGCACAGCTTCACTCCCTATCGCCAGGTGCATTTTTGCTAAGGCGAAAATTCACTAAAGCGCAAATTTTACAGAACGTTACCTCTTTCGCCAGTTTCCTTCGCCACCTTAGACCATGCAAACTGATAAGAAGAAGCTACATCCTCCTAAGTCTTATGTCAGTGACATCATATCTTGTGCACCGGAAAGTCATAAAAGTTCTAAAAAAAAAGCTGGCGTTTTTTCATTTTTAAAGCGGGATTGCCTTCAAAAGTCCTAACTATTAAAGATTTTTGTGTTAACATTTTTTTCCCAACCATTTGAGGGGCATGCCATATTTATTTTAGGGTGGGCTCGTGTCTAGGACATTAGATTATCTATTGTGTCTTTATTTTGCTACCTTGGACACTTTTAATAATAATAATAATAATAAATAATAATAATAAAAAGTGGCCCCTTCAAGCATTTGTACCAACATCACTAATAAAGACGTCTATATGACCTATATGTATCCGCCCTACATTGACCTAAGCGTAAGAGTACTAACAAAGCTTCTCTTGGCAGAATTGAACGCTAGCAAAAGAACGATCACACTGAAGAATTAACGCTAGCAAACTTCGCATTTTTGTGAATTAGCGTACTGGTAACAAATTTGTTCCTGGCGAACTAGCACGAAGTGTGGCAAATTCACCCTTTTAGAGAATATGCCCTAAAGTGTTCACACAATCCCAGTACTACCATTTTCTTCTTTATTAAATGTTGCCTGGGAAAAACAACTGCACTGTACCGATCCTCACGTCTCACCGAATATTAATGTTGATCACTTATGTTAAAGGAATTCTGTCACATGTTTTTTTCTTTTAAATGGATAGATACTACTAAGGTGATGCATCTAAACAGTTAAGAATTAAATAATGAAGGAACAGTTTGTAAAAAACATTTTATAGACAACAGCTAAAACAATAATTCATTTTAGAGTGTAGTGATACAAAACTATTTATGTGAAATTGCTGTTTAGAAACAACAAAAGAGCAAAAATCATTTAAATATTTGAGACAGCTTTAAAGTGAATATGCTACAGTATGTAGCCACACAATTGGAGAAGTCAGCAGGTCACTGAGTTGTACAAGAAGTGGCATTATAGTACAAAGAATGGTGATTCCACTTTACAAGTGTTTTGCCAGACCATACTGAGACTATTTTGCTCACTTCTCAAGAGAAATCATATCTACAGAAGTATAGCAATTTGAGACTTTTTCAAAGAAGAGCTTTTAAAATGGTATAAATAATAAAAAAGACAAGAATGTAACATCAAGAATACATGGGGGTATTTAAAGGCTCAGAACAGTTCAAAACATGACTATATTTCAGAAGTAGACTACTACAACTAGAAAAGTGGCAGAATTTATTAGAAGTAATGTTCTAATTTTATTCCAAGGGTAATGGATACATGGATAAAAACATTAAAACATATGTAAAAATGCTTGAGATAACTAATTAGACCATACACTTTTCTCTGCTGTCATGTTCTTATTTCTCTGAAATATGTATCACACTCTAAAAATATATTCTTACACAATTTCAAAGGTGAACAAAGATCACAACTGAAAATATAAATGAGGTACTACAAAACACACTTCTTGTAGTGTCAGGTGCAGGATGTAAAGTCCTTGCCAAAGGCAGGTCAGTACTATAGAGATATATTCAAACCACCACACTAAAACATGTGGCAAACGTGTTTATGTTTTATATTGTGCCATCATAGTACCATACAGTACCAAGTGAACGGAATCCTGTTCTCTAATGTGTTGAATATGATATATCACAAAGCCCCACTGATTTAATAAATCTGAAAGTTTCAGGGTGAGAGTGTATCATTACCAACACTTAGAGGCCAATTTATCAAAGGTCAGATTTTAGTGATTTTAGAGGTCTTTAAAACTACCACTAAATTCACATACTCTAAAACTACAAATGTCATGACATTTTTAAAAAAATCTGAATTAAAAGTATGAATTGAAAATGACACTGATCGATGCACTAAAAAATATGAATACCTTGAAAACCTCTAAAAATTCAAGTTTTCCGCACAATTCCCCGTAAAAAAAACGAGGTACTGGCAGGATAAGACAAGACGTGGTCGAAAATCAGGCAATGGGTCAAGGCAGACGGCAAGAATCGGAGTTCGGAAGTCAGGCAGGAGTCAAAAACCAGGAATACAAATCACAATATCAACGCTTCGGCAGGAACAGTAAACTGAAACCAGATTGGGCACTCACAAAATAGAGGACTGGCCTTTTAAAGGTTTCTGGCACCAGGAATTCAAATTCGGTGCCTTTTCGTGACATCACAATGCTTGGAGTCACGACGCGAGCATCATGATGCTCAGCGTTAAGCCCCAGCGTCACTTTGGCCCTGAACCCAGAAGTGCGTGCCTGCGCACAACCAACCTTGGAGAGAAGCACCAGGAGGTAAGGGACTACGGCAATCTTCCGGCGCGTCTTACACCAGGGATCCCTTGTACTGTACTGTGTAGAGTTAATACCCAGTAAGTTGTCTTATGTTCTGGGCTTTTGTTAAATCAATCTAAAAATAATATGTATCTACCATAGTCATTTGCTGTTTCTGACATCCAGTTATGAAAAACACAATAAGGCCTATTGGAACAAAGAAACCCATTATCAACTTTTAGGTACCGAAATTTTCTCAGTTCTCAAAGCTCGGTCAGGTAAAGTTACAGAGATTGCAGAGCAATCTTAAATAGACCCCTATGTTTTCATTTCTGTCCTATTCGGCAGCCAGCATTAGTGAAAGACATGAGGGGTTGAGACTGAATCCTTCTCTTCTATAAAGAGTTACTCACTGTGTTTTTCATATAGAAAAAAGGAAACAAAAGTTTCCATAGGAAAGGGATACTGTCATGGGAAAAAAATTATTTTCAAAATGAATCAGTTAATAATGCTGCTCCAGCAGAATTCTGCACTGAAATCCATTTCTCAAAAGAGCAAACAGATTTTTTTTATATTCAATTTTGAAATCTGACATGGGACTAGACATATTGTCAATTTCCCAGCTGCCCCAAGTCATGTGACTTGTGCTCTGATAAACTTCAATCACTCTTTACTGCTGTACTGCAAGCTGGAGTGATATCACCCCCTCCCTTTTCCCCCCAGCAGCCAAACAAAAGAACAATGGGAAGGTAACCAGATAGCAGCTCCCTAACACAAGATAACAGCTGCCTGGTAGATCTAAGAACAACACTCAATAGTAAAAACCCATGTCCCACTGAGACACATTCAGTTACATTGAGAAGGAAAAACAGCAGCCTGCCAGAAAGCATTTCTCTTCTAAAGTGCAGGCACAAGTCACATGTCCAGGGGCAGCTGGGAAATTGACAAAATGTCTAGCCCCATGTCAGATTTCAAAATTGAATATAAAAAAATCTGTTTGCTCTTTTGAGAAATGGATTTCAGTGCAGAATTCTGCTGGAGCAGCACTATTAACTGAAGCGTTTTGATAAAAACATGTTTTCCGATGACAGTATCCCTTTAGGAATGAACAAGTGGACAGATATACCCAATACCACTACCCAAAGGTTTCCAATGCTTTAAGATGAGTGAAATATTACTAGCTTGCAAATTCTCTAAATATGCAAAGGAATGCAACCACACATTCATTATGTTCTAGAATGCATCCATATGCCATGATTACTATAAATAGGTGCCCTGATGGATCAGAATTAAATACTGATTGTCATAGAAACCATGAATTTAAAGGAATACATTTACATATTTATAATAGCTGTACAAATCCCAGGCAATTGACAGATGCCTGACGGGGTTTTACTTTTTCAATTTCCCTTTGTGAAACACAAGGGATCCTAACTAGCCAATATGTTTTATAGGCCAGATGAAACTTTATGTCAAAGGTGTGGCAAGCTTACATAAGCTCTTTCAACGCTAAGCTCTTTCAGCTAAGGATGTCTGTCTATTACCCAAACATGGATGGCCTGGTCGAGAGGTTTAATGGTAGTACAGAAGGATAAGTTAGATTGGGATTGCTTGCTTTGTACATTGCTTTTTGCCATTCAAGATGTACCCCAAGATTTAATGGGATTCTTGCCCTTTGAAAGTGAGACCACTGAGAGCACATTGGTCAAATGTGGGAGAGAATTGTTAATGTGATGCATGTAGTAAATGAGCACCTCCAGAAGGCCCAATAAATGAAAGCAGTGTACACAGTCTGTTAAAAAAAAAAAAAAGACTGGCTCTACTAATACCTACAGTAGAGAGTACGTTTCTACCTAAGTGGCATAAACCTTGTTGAAAGGGTGGGGGGTTGATTACAGGGTACACCAACCGGAAAAAATAAAACACTACAGCTAAAGCCCTGGAGATACAGGGAACCAGAATCCCCTGAGGTTATTGCAATATTTGAGGCCCAAGATAAGGTAAAAAAAAGGCTCAGTTTCAGACTTAAGAATTAACTGGTTTTTGCAGAGGAACAAAAAAAAATTTAAACTTACCTGGGCTTACCAATGTCTTAAATTAGATTAAAAAATGTTGAAACTGGGGTCATAGAGGAGTCACAAAGTGAGTGGTCAAGTCCAATTGTCCTTGTCCCTAAACCCAATGTGATTATATAGTTTTGTAATGATTACCGTAGTAGAGATATCTAAATGTGATGCCTCATTAAGAAGGCTGGCCAGGTATATCATTATCACCACCCTTGATCTCACTAAAGAGTATTGGCATATACCTCTGACCCAAGAAGCTAGGAAGAAAACTTCCCTTTCCCTTTTATTCAGGTGTTTTTAATAAGCACAGCTGCCCGTATAGCCTAAGGCACCCATGGACTGGGCCTGGCACTGGGGTTTGGTATGTGCATGTGAAGACTACACAGGTACGAGCAAAACCTCTCCTGGTTGTGAAAGCTTGCAGCGCTAGGTGAGCTTTAAGGAGAATAATTTACTGGATGTTTGCTGTGCCTGAAAACTGACTTTAATTTATGCTGAAGGAAGAGGGTATTTAAATAATCCTTTGACCTGGTGAAGTAAAAGCCTGTTTGAGCTTGATCCCAAAATAAATGGACAATTTACTACTAGTGATGGGCAAATTTGTCCCGTTTCACCAAAAGATTCACGAATTTCCCGCAAAATTGGCGAAATGGCAGAAAATTCACAAAACACGAATTTTGACGCATGCGTCAATTCTGATGCAGGCGTTAAAGTCAATGGGTGTCCAAATAATGTTGACGCACAACGGTTTTGAAGAGAGTGACTTTTCTGACGCACGTCCAAAATTTTTTGTTGCCGGCAAATTTTCACCAGCGAATTGTCGCAACAGTTTCTTGATTTTGCCGGTGGCGAAATGTGGAAATTCGCCACAAATTCTTGCCTGGTGAATTTTTCACCCATCACTATCAACTACTGCTGTACTGTAGCTTTAATGCATGGGTGATAACATACTCCTGAACTTTACAATACCGATATTCCTGTTTTAGTATATTTATACTATGGCATGTGTTTGCATTTATATATGTATAAGTTGCAAATATTTGAAACAGTTGCGGACCCTGTGTTCTCACCATGCATCTAAAATAACTCAGCCATCTGGATTTCTCACATATTTGAGCAAGAGTCTATTTTTTTGGTCTGTACAAAAAACATTACTATTGGAAATATACTTGTATGTTTTCCTTAGATATGCAACCCTTTCTCCGGCAGTTTTAGAAATCACAGCACAACTCTGCTAAATGCGTCTATTTATTTTTCCAAAATGTGGAAAACAAAAGGAAAATTAAAAGCATGGTGCACTGTGACATAAGCAAGCACAGTATACATTCAGTTTAAAGGAGAAGGAAAGCTCCAGTCAATGGGTGCCAAATGTTCCAGCACCCTCCAAGGACTGTCATGACTTACCTGATACCCCAGGCCGGGTGCTATTGTCTGCAGAAAACTGAACCAGCTCTTTTATATTGCTTCCGGTACTGCTTTCAGTAGCAATTACAAATAACATTAAAATCATTGAGATTAATTAATGGATAATATAATATGTAAATATAATGTTTACTGGAGAGTCTGATGTTTGGGTGATAAAGTAATCTGTAGAATGTGCTATTTAATATATTTATGTTAAAAAAGGATATTCATAGGCCCATAAGTCCAAAGCTAAGAAATAGGCATTAGGTGCTGACCATTTTTCTTTAATGAAGTAGGCATGCATCTAGATTATACTATATGTCACTGGAGTGTATAGATCCAGCAGGGGTTGTTACTCTGCTGTCATGCAGTTTTGATATGCATATCAATGGCCTCCTAAAGAAATAAAAGCTAGCTTTGCTAAACTGCAAAAATGCTCTATCCAAAGTTGCCATCCATATTATTACAGAATAGTTTGCTTATTTGTGGATAAACTATGAAGCCCAGCATCCACCTCACAAGGGACAGCAATGGCCAACGAACCAGTCACTGTACTGCACAGTCAAGCATAATTGATTGGCTAGTCCAGTGAGTGACAGATGGAATTTATAATTGCAGAAGCAACCCTCTTCTCTCATTTTATGACCTGAAGCCCAGGGATTAGTGAGTTCCCTCCCTCTCATATTATCTGTTTGATGTAAAATATGTTTCTGAAAGTCACAGTCGCTGTTTAGATGAACAGAGGATCCTCTATTTAGCGAGTTAAAGTGCAGGTGGGGGGGGGGCTGTAACCTATGTCTTGTGCCCCTTGCAGCAGGAAACTCTTGGTTATCATTATTCCATTTGTGCAGCAGAACCCATAATGTGTTTAGTGTGTATCATTGGAAACCATACTAAATATTACTGTAGCCAATAATTTCTCTCCATGCAACAGACTCTTGTATCTTATAGTTAATCTATTATAGTATGGTTATATTGACCGCAGCAGGTTAATTGAGATTTGGTCCTTGGCAGCCAAGAGTTTCCCAAACAGTGAAGATTCTCTTTCAGGGGACCAAAGCAATGCATGAAGCAGAAGTCTAAATGTTGTAGGCAAATGTATGGGCTCACTTGTAGATGCCATATTTTGATTCATATCTTAAGGGGCCTTAAAAATTGTCAGAGGAAACCTCTGATTTACTTGGCATTTTGTATCTTTAGCGAAGCAAATTGTCAAAAAACTAGAATTGTTTTTTGACTTGTGTGAAGAAGTGAGTCAAGCTACACAATAACCTATTTTAATTCTAGGTAATCACTAATTTCCTAGATGTATTACTACTTATATGTTTTGCTATGTAGGATAAATCAATACCTGTAATTCAAATTTTTTAAAAATTATTTATTTTTTCTCTGTAATAATAAAACAATACCTTGCACTTGATCCAAAAGATATAATTAATCCTTATTTGTCAAGGATTAGGTAGGGGGCGCTGTGGAGACAGATGGCGGAAGGGCACGTCCTTGAGGCAGGAGAGGACTGGAGCAGATAGCAGGAGAGGACTGGAGAGCAGGAGGGGTTAGGTACAAGGCAGAACAGGCAAAGCAAGGTCAGTTCAAGGTGAAGTCAGGGAAAGGTATAACATAGAACAGGAAGCAGATATCAGGAACAGGCAAGGCAGGGGTCAGGTCAAGGTCAAAGCCAAAATAGGTTAAGGCAAGGTAAAAAGCAGAACTGGGATGGAAAGACCAGGCAGGAACAGAACAAGGAAGGATAAGGAGGAAAGGTTCAAGGTAGGACAGAACAAGGCAAGGAGGCTAAAGCTGAAACCCTTAGCTAGGGACAATTCCACACTGCTAGTTGGGGAAGCAATGCTCTGGCAAGGTGTGTTCGGAGGGCTGGCCTTAAATAGGGCAGAGTCAGCCCTGATTGGCTGATTGCAACCAATCAGACTGCTGCTGGGCTGGGGCTGCAGAGGCCAGGTAGTATATAGTGAGCAACTCTACAGGGTGCTCACCTAGCCAAATGGTTAAGGTATCAAGCCAGAAACCCAAAGGTCCCTGGCTTGAATCCCAGCAGAACCTGACATTATTGGAGTCAAAACAATATTTTGTTTTTTTTTTTAATCAATGTTTAAATGATTTTTATCAGACTTAAGGTATGGAGATTCCAATGCGGCAAGATCCCTTATGAGGAAAATACAAGATCCTGAGCATTCAGTATAACAGGTCCCATACCTGTAAGTACAAATTAAATTGAGGTTTATGTTTACTTACCTACACAAACATAAAAAGAAAATTTGCTGAACACAATTTGCATCATCTCTGTCAATGCCAGATTTGTTTGTTCCTTTGCGCTATACTCTAGGAAGGCTGAATATGAATAATGTCCGATTATACAGTGGGATGTTATTTGATGCAAAAATTCAACTATTATTGCTAAATGTGTAATCTACAGTGCAGAGTGGGTGACTTTTAAATGTTGATATTTCAGTGGTGTTTGAAATCATCTGTTTTTCTTATTTAAAGATACACAAGATCTTTTAAAAAGACGAAATGATCCTTAAAGGTCATGGGAAACATTCAGACTCAATCATGACTGAACATGCGTTCCGGAAAGAGAAAAAATATAGAAGCAAGAAGAATTCTAAATCTTCGGGATGTTGCAGTGTGCTACCAATATATTTAAAGACATAATCTGCTGAAAGCCAATTATTGCTGACCCCCTTCTCCCCCAATATACACCCCCCTCAAGACCCAGTGTTTCTTGTTTCCCTGATGGGTGTTCACAGCAGCCTCAGGAAGTAGATATGATGTGGGAACATGATTGCACAATGATTGTGTGATTACAGCATGAAGCAATTTGGCAGGACAAAACAGGGCTGCCCCAATGTCCCAAGGCCTTAGGGAAAACAGACAAAAACTAACATTTTTCTTGCCCCTTCAAGATGTTCTTATTTAACGATCTTTACTTTTACATACTGTATCTGCTGGGAACACACAGCACAATTAGAATAATATCAGCCTTGCTATATATATTGAATAAAGTACCCCCTCTTGTAAATTATAAGGATATTACAAGTTACCGAGGAGTTTCATGACCATATAAAAACATGAGGCCAAAGGCCGAGTGGTTTTTATACAGGTCATGGAACTCCGAGGTAACTTCTAATATCCTCATATCAGTGGCGGAACTACTGGGGGAGCAGGGGGCCCGCGCCACTGAAATGCGGGCCGAAAATACACGTATGGGACCTGTTATACTGAATGCTCACGCACCAGGGCCCGCCCCCCTCTAGTTACGTTACTGCCTCATATTTTACAGCTGGGGGTACTTTATTTATTATAATACACAAGTTTCAGTGAGTAATGTGACAGAAATGACATCAGAACTCACCATTTATAACTGATGACATCAGAACTCACCGTTTATAAGGATTTACTTTACAAGGTATTCATGGCTTTTGTTTATTATAAAGTTATAACACAAGTGAAGTTTTTAAAGGTTATGAATATAATAAGTGATATAATTAGTCATAACACCATTCTTATATGTAAAAAAACTTTAATAAAATTGAATAAATTTAATTTTGACAAAGTACACCTCCCATTGACTTATACAGGCCTTGCCAGTTTTTAGCTGGAATTTTTTTAATGTTTTTGGTATTTTTTTTTTGTTAAATCTTAAAAATGGAAAAACTTGAGTTGAAAATAGTGGCAATCGTATTTTTTTTCACTGTGATTTTATTGATCTTGAATATTTCTTAGCCCCTAAGTCTGCCAAGGGATGATCGCGAAACTAAAAATTGCGAAGCTGAGAGCTTAATTTGTGCTAAGGAGCAACGGCCCTTTTGATTATGTGCTACAGAACAAAAATTTTTCTCATCATGTAAAAGCTTCTATGTAGTTGGTCGGTAATAAATACAGGAAGATTTTCAGTGGATGGATTACAGGTACAGCTGGTAATAATGTAATCGGTAATGGTAAAAGGGCACATTTGTGGTACAGACATTCTAACCCATTGGATTTAGGCAGAAAAGTCAAGATTTTTCTGGTGTAGATATAATTGTTTGCTTAGACAATGCAAATTTACGCTTTCAGGCCTGTAACTGACTTTAAGGGGCAGATTTATCAAGGGTCTAATTTTGAAGTAATGGGAACTCCCATAACTTCAAAATTCGAATAAAAAAAGACCAACCAAAATGTATTAAAAAAAAGACATTTTTTTTTCGGTTGAATAGGCCGTTTTCATTCGAATCATACGAATCGAAGTAACAGCGCATTCGATTGAATTTGATTCAATCTTTTTCCAAAAAAAACTTAGATTTTTCAAAGTCCACCATTTGATTGATTCCAAATGGGTTCTAGGAGGTCCCCCATAGGCTATAAACAGCAATTCAGCAGGTTTTAGATGGCGAATGGTTGAAGTCAAATTTTTATATATTGATAAATTTCAATATTTTAATTTCTTTCAAATTCTAATTGAATTTGGACCATTCCCTAGTCGAAGTACACAAAAATTAGCTCGAAATTTTAATTTTCACTTCGACCCTTGATAAATCTGCCCCTAAGTGATGACAGTAAGCATTCATGGCATGGGGTGATATTTGTCAGTGTGAATTGAAGCATGTATTTCACTTAATGCAAAAAAAATGGTAAGCGTTAACAAGGGGTTAATTATTAAAGTTTGAGGTTTTTTCATGAAAAATTCAAGTTTTTTGAGTGTAGTTTCAGTAAAAACTTTAATTTTTCAAGATGTATTATGCCCCAAAGCTTCAAAAAGCCCAAATCCAAGAATACTCCAGCAAAAACCTGTCAAGGTCATGTAGAAGTCAATCACAGAGGTCCCTTGAACCATTTGAAGGTGTTTTTAGTATTTTCAGTGTGTTGTGCTCAAAACTTGATAAACTCCAGGTCTAATAACAGTCAATTCAAGTTTTCCCCCCAATTGCTTTCATTCGAGTTTTTTACATTTGGGTTTTTACATAAATAAGCAAACATTGAAATTGTGAGTTTATTTGAGGTAGAAAAAACCTCACAAACTTGACCTTTGATTAATAACCTCCTCAGTGTGAACGTCATTAACGACATCAGTCCCGACTTCTTTTTAAAGGCATGTTTGCAAATTGTATTTTATACCTATGATTACGTGTGGTTACACATGAAACGTGTCAGGTGCTTAACGTTGTATGTGAAATAAAGCATAGTTGAATTTTAACTGCATCCAAGAAGTCTGAGAAGTGTGTGTCCACAGTATTATTTTGGTGGATTCTCTCCTCCTGCTACAGGTTAATTGCAACCAGCCTGGCCGGTATAAATGATGGTTGATCCCAATGTTATTAATATGAAAGAAAAAAAAATATATAGGAAGACCGTTTTTTTTATTTCCAGAAAAGGAGGCAACTAGTAACTTTTTCCACGGAGCACCAGGCAGTGTCGGGTCTCATTCTTCAATTTTCAACTTTTAAGACCTGAGTCCCGACGCTGCCTGGTGCTCCGTGGAAAAAGTTACTAATTGATACATAATTACAGCGTGTGTTCCTGGAGGCGCTTCTGTGTCAGCACAGGGAGTCTGGTTGTCCTTTGGCGTGGAGTGGATGAGTGCTATCCTTTTTGTGTTTTCAGAAAAGGAGGCAACCCTAGGAGAGAGGTGAGTCACCCTGATTTTGAGACCGCATGTCTGTGGGGCTGAAGAAGAGTTGGGTACAACTAGGGTTGCCACCTTTTCTGAAAAAGTTTACAGGTCTGTGGGGGGACGGGCACAAAAGGGCGTGGTCTGTGATGCAAAAGGGGTGGTCCGTGATGCAAAAGGGGTGGAGCCACGAACCTTGACGCAAAAGGGGGATGGGCAGAAGACTGAAAAAAAGGTAAGTTCTGAGCGAATTGGGGGTGGCCAAGGGCTTTTTTTTTAAGGGCATTACAAATTACCGGCAACTACATTGTAGTATTTTAGGTGAATTAATTATTTTAATAACTTCTTAAAATTGGTGATTTAAAACATTCTTGCTCCTTTATACACTCGCCAAATATATTCTATTGTTGTACCAAGGGTTGCCACCCGGCTGGCATTTTACCGGCCTAGCCGGTATTACAAATTTCCTGGAAATTCAGCTGCCGGTAAATTTGTAATACCCTGAAAAAGACCCCCTCGGCCTGCCCCCAATCTCCTGTAAACTTAGGTTTTCTCCTGTCTTCACAGCTCTGTGCCGCGGCCCGCCCCATTTTACGCCATAGTCCCGCCCCTTTTTGACGTCACACAGCTCCGCACTGTGGCCCGCCTCTTATTACATCACAGCACCGCCCCTTTTTACATCACACCTGCCCCTTTTTGTTCCCACCCCCCACCAGCCGGTAACAAAATTAGGAAAAGGCTGGGGCCTAGGGCTGCATAAATGAAGGGACGGCATGCCGCCTAGCCACAGCGGTAATTCGCTCTGTTCTGGAGCATAGAAGAGCTATAGAAAAGTTGGCAACCCTAGCCGTGAGGAAAAATCCGCGCCTGGTAATAACTGAAAAAAAAACCACAGAAATATTTTCAAACTTTCATAACCTAATTTTGTAAAATGAACATGGTAATTTGGGGGGGTGTGGTCACAAATGGGCGTGGTCAAATATTTCGACGCGCTACGTGCACCCACTATTCTGTACCTCTTTTTATTTCAAAAATGTTGGGAGGTATATCAACATTGGAAGGAGGCTCTTGTGGTGCCGGTCGTGTGGAAACCAGGAAATAGCTTTCTTTTTAGATCAACAGAACTAAAAAAAATGTATATATGTTTATATAGTGGAAGGGCGGGCTTTCAACAATACAGAAGAGTATTTTTTTTTATCTTTTATTGTTCACTAACAGTGGGAGCTGATCAAGAGCTGTCAGTCTGCCCTACAGCAATTTACAAGCAGAGTCCGACTATTTAACGCGGAGTTACGCCGATTCGTCACTCTCACAAGGCGGCTACGTATTGCGTCACTGCCTTACGTACAGTAGTGACGCCAGTCTCGCGCGAGGAGACATGTGGATGTCTGGTAAGACATGTGTCTAGAGTCGGCACTGAGCAACTTTTCGTGAAGTGTAAGTAGAGATCAAGGACTGCGGGCTGTATTAACATAACCGGGATGGGTGAGCAGTATACACTTACTGGGCCCCGCAGAAGCGGTTTATACTATAGATCTGTTGATAACACTAAATGTAAAATGTTACCCGCAGATTCATTTAAAGACACGTGCTGGCATGGCTTATAATATTCTTTATCAACTAGGGCGTGTCTTATTGAATTGGCAATGCCCAGATCAGACAAGGTTAACTCGATGTATAATATTCATTTTACATTTGTTTTGCCATTTGAGAAAACAGCAGTGAAAGCATCAGATAAAAGCATCAGATAAAAGCTTTACATTATGTGTCCGTATAGCCTTTACTATAAAGGGGGTTGGGTCTCTTTTGTATCTGGTGGCTGAAGGCAGTGGCTTTGGAAATGCATTCACACTATACAGTTATAGGATCTATTATCCAGAATGCTTGGGACCTGGGTCTGTCTGTAACTTTAATCACCATACTTAAGGGCAGGGACACACTGGGAGATTAGTCGCCCGTCGTCAAATATCCTCTTCTTCGGGGCGACTAATCTACCGAACTGCCTTCCCTCCGGCTAAAATAAAAATCACCGGTGGGATGGAACTCTGATCGCTTCGCCTTGCGCTTTTTGCGTACTCGCCCAAAGTGCAACTTTGGCACATTTGTAGCTGAGCTCTTACATTCATTTTAAGCAAATAATTCTACTCCTTTAAAAGGATTTCCTTTTTTCTCTGTAGTGATAAAACAGAATCTTTTTACCTAAGCTGCGTGAATCCATATTGGAGGCAAAACAATCCTACTGATTTTTTTTTTTTGTTAACATTTAAATCACGAATCTGCCCTTGTCGGGGAGATTAGTCGCATCTGCCTGTGTGTCCCTGCCCTAAAAGTAATTTAAATCTTTAAAAAACCGAGTAGGATTCACACCGCTTAGGTACCAAGGTTCTGTTTGATCACTACAGAAATCATTTTTAAAAAGTAGACTTTATTTGCTTAAAATGAAAGTAAGAGCTCGGCTATGAATGCACATGTTCTACGCCAAAAAAGCAGTACTTATGCATTGGATGGAGCTCTTCCCCTCATAAAATTGACATGAAACAAGGGGGATGCATGATTAGTTTGACACAATCTGGGGGACTGGTGTGATCTGGACATTTAACTGATTTGTTTAAATTGAATGTGACCTGCTTTCTAATATAACCTATAATGAAATGCTGAGAAACAATTTCTATATCCAGCGATGCCATCTTCCGTCCTGTATAAACCTGTGTTTATACTATCAGACTCAGTATTGTATGTGTTTGTTAAAATCATTAAAATGTACCTTTAAAAAAAAAAAAAGGACTCCGTAGGAGATGGCCTGTAATTCAAAGCTTTCTGGATAATGGGTTTCCGGATAAAGGATCTCATACCTTATGGGATTAATCTATGAGTTTATCAGATATGTCGGTTAGAAACACTGCCATGCTTGATTATTGCTGCAATAGAGATGGCTCTGCTCAACACCATGGTTCAGAACTTTCTGGATAATGAGTTTATGGATATGGGATCCCATACCTGTATTACTTGATGATGATGCTATGCAAAACTCAACCTTGTGGGCAGAAGCTTTGTTCTAGTCTGTAACTGCTGAGATTTTTTTGATCTAAATGTTGCTTTGGGGTGATGCTATCACAAGCCAATGCATTTTTTTTGCACAGTAGAATTCATGTAAAATCATTACAAATCAGCCAATAAATTTCTTAATAAAATAGGAGGATAATGTAAACTCTTTAGGCTATTTAATGCAGACGTGTCTGGGCTGTAACTGTACTTTGTTTGCTATTTTTCAGAGTTTTCTGCATGTTGTCATGGAAACACAACATGGAACTCCATCAACTGACAGTGTAATAGAGGGCAATAATTTTCCTGTTCATGAAACAGAAATTATGGACAACTGTATATTTTCTGGAGTTAATGATGGCTTAGATATTGCCTCACAAGCGGCTGAAAAAATGCATCAAAATGACAATATTTCAAATACTGATGAACAGGAGAAAGTTGATGCTCCAGTGTTGGAAATCTGTGAACCTGTGGGCAAACCTGCCTTGGATCAAAATTCAACATGCCATCAGGAGCAAGAAGAGCGCATGGAGGTGACTGTTCAGTTGGAAAACCTTAATTTTAAAAACGAAGCATCAATGATAAAGGCAGAAGATAATAATGAAACAAAAGACAGCTCTTCCGAAGACTCTAGTTCTGATAGGTAAGTAAGTGCTTTAGATTTTTTTATGTGCCATCTAATCATAAGTTCAGCACTGTACAGCAGTGTCAGTATGAAGAGTGCTTTTTTTTCTCGCATGTACCACCCCATATAGTATAACCCAGTGCTTTAAGCTTACATTAAGTCTTCAGTTCTCAGTGAGTTACATAAAGATATTTTGTAGAGACTAACTGGAAGCTTTACCCATTACCAGCTACTTTTGACTATACTTTACATCTACTGAGAATGGCAGCAGCTTAATGAAAACCAGACGTGGAGTTCTATCAATTGGCATTAGTTTGAGTCCTATTACCTTGGAACAGAGTACAAAGTGGTGAATTTTCTTTGTACATAAAGTAGAAATGCCAATGGATAAGCAAAGAGGAGATCAGAATCTTAAAACTGATATTGTAGAGAAGGTGGAAATAAAATTCCCTAAAGGCATTGTAGTGGTCTGTACCATGTCCAGGGTGGGATTGTATGTAACTCCATATGTTCTATGTATGTAATTGGTGTTATGTAATTGTATAAACACATTTACTTTATAGCGCTGCAAAATATGCTGGCGCTATATAAATAAATGTTAATAATAATAATTGTGTATTCCTACATACATTAGGTGTGGATGTTTTCCCTTTCTCTACATGCTGATAGGTCGCATCTGAAAAAAAATTCTGCCGGGCTGGGAAAACTGCTTTGTACTTTGTTTCCCCCTTAAGTTTCTAATCACAAATGTCCAAACACATAAAACTGTCTGTGTTGTCATGCCCACTGTGTTCTTAGAATTGTTTTTTATTTTCTACAAGATTTCATTTTGCCCTGGAATAGTTCACTGCTAACCTGTAATTATGCTATTCTTCCATGCCAAGGTATTACTTGGCACATTTTTTTTAACTGTGGGACCTATCTGGTTGGCTAACCGTAGCATGTCAAATCCCTGTGCTATTTAGCAACCTACTTAAAGGAGAAGGAAAGGTTAAAACTAAGTAAGCCTCATCAGAAAGGTCCATCTAAATATACCAGTAAACCCCCAAAGTAGTGCTGCTCTGAGTCCCCTGTCAAAAGAAACACTGCATTTCTTTCCTTCTATTGTGTACACATGGGCTTCTGTATCAGACTTCCTGCCTTCATCTTAAACCTCATTGCCCTGGGCAAGAGCATGCCCAGTTTGCACCTCTCCCCCCCTCCTCCCTTCTCTACTGTAATCTGAGCCCAGAGCAGGGAGAGACTCAGGCAGGAAGTGATGTCACACCATGTTAATACTGCAGCTCCTATCCTAAACAAATACAGCTTTTTACTCAGGTATGGTAAAACATTCTACAGAATAAATATAGCATTCTAGCTTGCACTATTGCAGCTAATCTATTGGCAATAAAATGCCTCCGTAGCTTTCCTTCTCCTTTAAGCCTAGACTGCATCAGGTCCCATTTAACGTACTGCCATACATTGTTTCAACAGCACAAATAGTTTTGACACAATTAGAGACATTGTATATGGCATTTACATTGGTAAATAAATTAAGCAGTGTTATCAATCTAACTGCACATGTGTAAGTTATAGCTTTTTAAAGGGTAATGACTTCCCTTTCCAGCAGGCCTATTTTTGCTTGGAGTGGAAGGGTTGTTCTATTCCTTGATTATACTGTTATTTAAAATGACAAGGAAAAATAATACCATTAATCACAATGGCTCTTTAAAGTGCTAGGTGATGACCAGCTTGTACATAGAAAAAGTAGCAACATATAGACCTTATATTTTCATTATTGGTGATACGGGTATGGGATCCATTATCCGGAAACCCGTTATCCAGAAAGCACCAAATTACAGAATGGCTGTCTCCTATAGACTCCATTTTATCCAAATAATCCAAATTTTAAAAAATGATTTCCTTTTTCTCTGTAAGAATAAAACAGTAACTTGTACTTTGATCCAAACGAATATATACTTAATCCTTATTGGAACCAGAAACAGCCTATTGGGTTTATTTAATCTTTAAAGGAGAAACAAACCCTTGCTACTAAAATCCCCTACCCACCTACCCTTGCTACTAAAATCCCCTACCCACCTAACCTACATAAACCCCCCCCCCCCCCCAGCCTAGGTGCTACCTTTGCTAAATGCTGCTCACTCTTTACTTACCCCTCGGTGCAGATTCTGCCCAGCGGGGGTTCACCAGAGCCAACTTTTTCTCTACGGTAATCTTCAAGTCTTCCTGCACTTCAGCAATTTCCGTGACTTTCGCTGCATGCGGAGTTTTCATGAAACACAAAATTGCTCCAACAGCACTTACTTCACAGAGATTACCGTAGAGAAGAAGATGGCTACTGTGAACTCCGCCTTACAGAATCTCCACCGAGGGGTAAGTAAAGAGTTAGAGGCATTTAGCAAAGGTAGCACCTAGGCTGGGGAGGAGAGCAGGGAGGGGGTTCTATGTAGGGTACCGGATTTTAGTAGTTAGGGTTTACTTCTCCTTTAAAGGATTTTCTAGTAGACTTAAGATATGAAGATCCAAATAACGGAAAGGCCATTTATCTGGAAGACCCCAGGTCCCGAGCATTCTGGATAACAGGGCCCATACCTGTACAGGGTTCTGAATGTTAGTTCAGATTTTTTAATAGCTGTAATTATGATTGCAAATTTGTTTTTGGTTTTTTTTGCAGTGATACTGACTCTGATTCGTCATCATCTTCTTCCTCCATACTTCTGCCTGTAGAAGAGGAGGAAGTTCCAAATGCAAATAATGACCTTCCTTTAAAAACAAAGGGTGAACTTCTAATCAATGTGAGTATTTTTGTGTCCTGAAAAACAGTGCCTTTATGTAAGTGAAAAAGAAAGTAGCTGTTCTGGCTGTGAATAGAGGATTTGTAAGATGGTGCAAGAAAATTTAAGTAGCAGTTTGAATGTTTTCATAGGGCATCCCTATCACATTTATACAAGCACACTGTGTGCAGGCAGTAAATGAATACATATAGACTAGACAAATATATAGCAGCCCCAGTTAACAAGTCAGCATTTCACATTTTACCCTTCACATTTTATTCATACCACTTTTTCATCTGAATATCTTGAATTGTGTTAGACATTTTATCTAATCTAATTAATTAAGATTGTGTTTTAAGAGAGCTCTTGCCTGGGTGTTTATCCCCTTTACAATAGTAATAAGATATACAGCCACCGGGTACAGGGCCAGGGAGTTCTAAATCAAAGTTTACTTGCCCTGGGTTCATATCCAGCAGAGGACATCAGAGTGAGTAAACAATGTTAAAATAGTGCTGCCCAACTAGTTCTGTCTTTTGGGCTGACTTTCCAATATGCTGCATGTTCATGGATTATTAATGAAATTATAATGTACAGATTAGTATTAGGAGCACTTGGCCAGGCTGTGCCTTAAAAATCTTTTGGTGAACTGCACATCTTTCTCATTATGTATTATATGACTTCTGTGAGTAAAGTTCTAGGTTACAATTTTGAAACAATTCAACATTTTTTAAATTATAAAATATAGGAAATACACCAATATTTCTTCTCAATCTGACAGGTGGTAACAGGTTCCTAGTCTCTGCTTGACTATGGGTGGGCTCTTCCAAGGTTAAGCGGACATGTGAGACTTATGTTTTGTAGTGTTTTACAGCACTTAAAGGAGATGTAAAGGCAAAAAAAATAAAATCCCATTTTTACTTTCTGCTGCAGTAACTTTTTGTTTAGTATACAAAATAAAGCATTTCTAGCATTATTCTATTTTAGACTTTAGTTCCCCTTTTATGGACTATAACCATATTGATGTAGAGCAGGCAATCAAATAAGCTACCGTATATACTCGTGTATAAGCCGACCCGCGTATAAGCCGAGGTACCTAATTTTAACTAGAAAAATTGGGTAAACTTATTGACTCGCGTATAAGCCTAGGCTGAAAAATGATGGACTGGGAGACTTGGCACTCTATTAATAAATACCCCCAGAGCTCACAAAAAGGGTGAGGGGAGAGGGGAAGGGTGGGAGAGAGGGAGGAGGAGGAGGATGAAAGGAAAGCAATGGCAGGACAAAGAACTGAGAGGGAATAGAAGAGGGAGAGAAGAGCAGGAGAACATAATAAAATAAAAGCAATACGGAAAAATAGAACAAAGAAAGTTCTAGTCACTTGTATAATATTGGCTCCATTTTATTGCTGTACTAATTAATAATAATAATAATAATAATAAAGGGACTGAAGAAAATAACTTTGAACATGGGACACAACAACTCCACACAAGTCAGGGATATTAATATAAGTGGATTTATATAGAATAACTGATGGCCGACGTAGTACCTCAGGCTGCGCTGGTTTTCTTCCTCCTGATGTAAAGGAATCTAGTGTGTTTAGGGCCCAAAGATTTTAAACTCTGCTGGGGCAAAGGGAGTGATGTTTAAAACTTTTACAGTCAGCGCGCTCCGCTCGCCTTCTCCCTGTCACAGCCGAAGTAATTTGATCCGGCAGCAGAGACTGTGACAAGGGAGGAGCGGCGGCAGCAAGGGAAGCTCTGAAAAGAAAAATCTGCTGCAGAGAAGAAAAGCTCCGAGGGAGCAGGAGACACTACTTACGGTAGGACGCGCTGGATTAGGGCAGTCTTGCAGGGGACACGGAGGAGCTCATGAAGCGCAGCCTCTTTTACAGTGAGCGCGCTCCGCTCGCCTTCTCCCTGTCACAGCCGAAGTACGGTAATTTGATCCGGCAGCAGAGACTGTGACAAGGGAGGAGGAGCGGCAGCAAGGGAAGCTCTGAAAAGAAAAATCTGCTGCAGAGAAGAAAAGCTCCGAGGTAGGACGCGCTGGATTAGGGCAGTCTTGCAGGGGACACGGAGGAGCTCATGAAGCGCAGCCTGTTTTGCGTATGACCCGCGTATAAGCCGAGGTAGAGTTTTTCAGCACATTTTGGGTGCTGAAAAACTCGGCTTATACGCGAGTATATACGGTACCTCTTTGTGTACCTAAATATTTTTGCATTTAATATGTCTGTTTGGAAGACTGCTCTTAGTGCCTGTTCTACAACAATATGCTTTGATCCGCTCCCCTAGCTGAGGGCTCAGAGCGGTGCACCTTGTCCTCTTCCAGTACTTGGTGAGTCATGTGAATTTGTTTTGAGAACTTCTTGTGGATTATTTTTACTATTTACACTACTTAGAGTGCATTAAACAATTTAGTATCCTGGTGAGTTACTTTTTTCAACATTGAGGACAGTTGATGGACACTAAGGTCCAGTATGTATAACAGAGAAGTGATCTATGGGTTTTTTTTTCCTTGAAAATTATTTTCTGGTAATCCTTTTCATCACCCTAAAACAAACCCATCTTTGTGATCAATAGCTTTTTTATGGCTTGTCTCGTGGTGGCAAACTAAGGTCAGCAAGTAGATTTTTGCTAGGAGTGTTTGTTAAAAACATTGCTTTATGCATATTGTCTCTGCTGAGCTTTGTTCAGTTTAAATATGGTTCATTTGGACTGCATCAGTCACAAAATAGCACAAACAAAGGCTATGACACTAAATAGCTGGTAGCAATATCTGATGCAGCAAAATGTCAGGACAAATAATGCAGCTTTCTTTCTGCTACTTTGGTATGACCAGTGCTGTACACCAGCTTGCACTAAGAAATATTGAGTAAATGAATATTTGGGTCGTCTGACCTCTTGTCATATCTCGCCATAATAGTCGTAGCATCCTGTGATTTAATTGGTTTATATTGTGTGAACTGGTAACAGGAGAATAGTTTGAAGGGATATCTATTTCAAACCAATAAGTATGAATGGTGTCATTTTCTGTTCCACAATGTATTAAATTTAAGTTCTCGAAGTAGTATATGGTCTCACTGTATGAAACTCCGTGTACGGGTTGTCAAAGTTAGAAAAATCATTATTGTATGAAGTCCAACAAAAGTAAAACGGTAGCAAAAGCTTTTATAAAAAATGATTTATTAGGATATGCTAAGCCTAGCACATTTCATGCCAACTAGCATGGGATCTATTTCCCCTAGGCTTATCTCTCACATCCTCATGTACAGCAGTCCTGAGTGGGTTAATTCCTTTAGGAAGTTTTAGATCTGCTATAAATATATAGGGGCAAGTTTATCAGAGTGAAGTTAGAGATCGCCACAGTCCACTAGAGTGAAATTCCACCACTCTCCATGAATTTTTATGGCATTTTTAAAGGCATATTTATCAAAGGGTGAACTTTCACTTTCACCCATTGATAAATATTTTATAAACAAATGTGTAATGTTCATGAATGGTTTATATGCCCCATACCCTACTATTTGCTGTAGATTTATCTGGCATATACTGAGCACTATCTTCAATCCTTTCATTCTGTGCTAACCACATTTATGTCATATTCTTTGAGAAAGGCATCAATCATTTACAAATTAAACACTCATTTTGATTGGCTGTTTAGACTGTGAGCCCATAGTCCATAAATCAGATGCACTTTCTGAGATCGGTCATCTTCCCCTCTTAAAACATTTAAAACAAAAATCAGAATTCATATTTAAGTAAATATAGAAATAATGAGCATAATTAACATTATTAAGCAATTATCAGTTCTGCCATTAACATGTTTACCACATTTTCTTCCATGCCTGAAATACAAAACAACAAACAGAAAAATACCATATTTCCTTTCTACTTAGAGAAAAATTAGACCGTGAATTAGGGAACATTTTCCACTTGACCATTATTAATTTTCCAAAAAGAGGACAGTCATTTTGTGGTAATTATATCAAGTGTTGCATTTGCTCATCTTATTATGTCAAAACAGTAAGCAATGTGATGAAGAGTAGAACTTCATATTTTTCTATTTTTCTGGCAGAGCTGTTTTCAAGAGGGAAGTACATACAAAGGAGTTTCTAATCATCTATCAGTACCATATTATTAAGCACGCTTTGGTTTGTATCTGTATACGTATGTTATAGGGACAAGTGTATCTAGACACTGTTCAACATCTCATTCCCAAACCAAGCGTATTTGCAAAGTGAGGAGCAATAACACCATTATAACAGACTCTTCTTAAAAAAAAATAACTGTCTTGTTTTAGTCAAAGGGTAGTAAAGAATGTCCTATTCTAGTTTTTCTGGTTTGGTCTTCTTTTTTTTTAGTATTTAATTATTTGCCCCTTTAGGCCAATGGCAAAGTTAGATGAAAATTGGCTTGGTGAAATACAGACTAAGAATAAGACCCTACGCTGGCATTAGCCTTCTATGCTGTCTTCACCCAGATCCATTGTGTCGGTCAGGTGCAGTCATTTCGGCATGAGAATGCAAACACTCGCATTTCACAGATGTAATATATCTGCTGAGTGTCCTGTGAACTACACTGCACTATTCTGCATTTTTATCTCGGGTTACTAAATAGAAGCCCTTTTCTATGTAATAGCCTGTGTGGTGAAGGATGGGTTAGGGGGGCTTTTGTGAGTGGGGAGGGGGGTTAGTTCCTAGAAGTGTAGTTTGGCTAAAAATCTCATCTCAATCGCAAAACAAAGTACCTAAGACAGTGTGTATAAGCAATACAATTTCATTTTTATTCACAAGTTGACCAATGCCATTTTTCTCTTGATCAGCCAGTATTTAAAAAAAAAAAAGGGGGGGGGATTCTTAAAGTGGCCATAGACGTAACAATTACGATCTTTCCTGGAAAAGATCTTTCCAAGACACATGTGTAGAGCTGAATCGTCAGATATACAGGTAGAAACAATAGAATTCTACCTGTATCTGACGATTCAGCACTAAAACAATGGCCGATGTTTGGGTGCCTTCAAAGGCACCCGATCAAAATTTTTCCATCCAGATCGACGAGCCGACCGATATCCAAGTCTTCTGCCGATATCGGTTGGCTCTTTTCCCACATGCACTAAATATCAGACGAAAATTAGTTTTGTACGACATTATCTGTGTGTCTATGGCCACCTTTAGTTACAAGCCATCATACCATGTCAAGGTAAAACCCATATGGTGGTCATGACTATTTACTTCTGGTCATATTTTCCATGGGCTGGCCATTGGTCCAACCATTTTCTATTTTTAGGAGATAACCAAAGCATTCTTTCTTATTCCTTCCCCTCTTGTTGCTTTTAGAGTCCTAAAAATGGCAAGCCATCATATCAAGGCAAGGAAGACCCCAGTGGAAAATGTGTAAAAGGCTTCCAAAATGTAGTAGGATGAAACATACTTGTGATCATTTACTTGCGTTTGGTTGCATTTAGTCTTTTGAAATAAAGTATATAGACTGATTGCTTTAAATATTCTATACTGTTGAGCAATTTGCAATAATCCTCCAGTCCTTAACTCTTGTAGATTCTTTCTCACATGCAAATTACACATCACAGGAACTCACCCTTTTCTGTTCTGACAAACCGAATTGGCGTATTTACATTAAACACCCATTAAAGTGGTTTACATTATGTGAAATTCTAAGTAAATATTCAGTAAAACATACTGGAGTCTTAGGTTTTTAATCTGTAGAACTGTTATCTAAGGGCCCATAGGGGATAGCATAGACTGTATGAATAATACCGCTACTTTTATGTGTTCAGTATTCCTGGATCTATAGCAGACTGACTATGATGTTGGTATTTTGAACTGTCCAGGGTTTACCAAGTGTTGTGGACAGCTGATCTAGTCTTAAGCCTGTGTTTTCCACAAAAATTCGAGTTTTTGAGGTTATTTTTTTGTTCAAAACTCACATGTTCAGGTTAAAAGGGAAAAAAAACTTGAATCTTTCAAGAACTATTATACCCCGACCCTGAAAATACCATGAATCCAAAAATACACCATCTAAAACCTGTCAAAGTCAATGGCAGAAGTCCCTTGAACCATTTGAAGATGTTAATATCCTTCATGATGTTTGAGTTTTCCGAGCAATTCGAGTTTTCTCCTGCAAAAAACTGTATTGATTAGATTTTTTTCTGGTTTCACAACTCGAACTTGCTAAAACAAGTTTTTTTTTTTTAAATAAGAAAACATCCGAGTTGTGAGATCATTCGAGTATTTTCTTATAATTCAACCTTTGATAAATATCCCCCTTAGATTTAGCAAATACATCAATGATAATTTGGATGATGCATAATCTGCATGAACCGGGGGAAACATTTTGGTAATTCCATCTCTTACTTTTCATCCTTTTTAGGCTGTTGCTCTCGTTACTTTTTTACCATTTTGAATTATTTCTAAAATTATAGTAAATGTAAAAGAGTGATTTTGCCTTTGAACCTTTCCAATAACTTGCCAGTTACATTCCAAGTGTTCAGGGATAAATACATCTGAAATATTTGCCACAGGAGATACTAATACCAGGTGAATGCGAACCATCCTATTAGAACTGTGTGTATGTGTGCATTACCCTTGTTTTTGCAGAAAATATGATGTAAATCGCTTGCTCCAGTAAGCCAGCATGCTGCCCATGCTTAGTGGTGACATCCCTTCTGGTCCTGAAGTTAACTTCAGATGCACACACACTTTCTATGAGCGGACCTAAGGAGATTGAATATGGCGGCGATGCAAAGGTGCCCAGAAAAGAACCACATACAGTTGTCCACCTACCTGGATATGGGATCAAGCATATATCCAGATTATGGCGTTCTGTGTCTTTATAGGAAGGGAATTTCAATGAGGGGCTTACTGGATCTTTAAGCCACTATGCGAATACTAATGTTTTTTTAAGACATATTGTGCATATGAAAATTAATATTTATATATTGCATTACTCGCCACCAGCACTAGAAACAGTGAAAATGCCCTGCTATACCCCTCCTCTATAGGCAGAGACACC